>NW_027442362.1:0-130097 GCF_048569485.1 Anomaloglossus baeobatrachus
AAAATGTGTTCATTTCATGTATGCGCGAAATGCCTTAAAAATGGCTTTAAAATGGATTTGGAGCATGGAGACGATTATCTCGGGATTGCAAGATAACCAAACAAAACTTTTAGTGGATTTCTACTTATTTTATTAAATATCATCTCCACCAAACAGGACAAGCTTGCATCTGTTATAGTTTTGGAGAAAAATGTGTTCATTTCATGTATGCGCGAAATGCCTTAAAAATGGCTTTAAAATGGATTTGGAGCATGGAGACGATTATCTCGGGATTGCAAGATAACCAAACAAAACTTTTAGTGGATTTCTACTTATTTTATTAAATATCATCTCCACCAAACAGGACAAGCTTGCATCTGTTATAGTTTTGGAGAAAAATGTGTTCATTTCATGTATGCGCGAAATGCCTTAAAAATGGCTTTAAAATGGATTTGGAGCATGGAGACGATTATCTCGGGATTGCAAGATAACCAAACAAAACTTTTAGTGGATTTCTACTTATTTTATTAAATATCATCTCCACCAAACAGGACAAGCTTGCATCTGTTATAGTTTTGGAGAAAAATGTGTTCATTTCATGTATGCGCGAAATGCCTTAAAAATGGCTTTAAAATGGATTTGGAGCATGGAGACGATTATCTCGGGATTGCAAGATAACCAAACAAAACTTTTAGTGGATTTCTACTTATTTTATTAAATATCATCTCCACCAAACAGGACAAGCTTGCATCTGTTATAGTTTTGGAGAAAAATGTGTTCATTTCATGTATGCGCGAAATGCCTTAAAAATGGCTTTAAAATGGATTTGGAGCATGGAGACGATTATCTCGGGATTGCAAGATAACCAAACAAAACTTTTAGTGGATTTCTACTTATTTTATTAAATATCATCTCCACCAAACAGGACAAGCTTGCATCTGTTATAGTTTTGGAGAAAAATGTGTTCATTTCATGTATGCGCGAAATGCCTTAAAAATGGCTTTAAAATGGATTTGGAGCATGGAGACGATTATCTCGGGATTGCAAGATAACCAAACAAAACTTTTAGTGGATTTCTACTTATTTTATTAAATATCATCTCCACCAAACAGGACAAGCTTGCATCTGTTATAGTTTTGGAGAAAAATGTGTTCATTTCATGTATGCGCGAAATGCCTTAAAAATGGCTTTAAAATGGATTTGGAGCATGGAGACGATTATCTCGGGATTGCAAGATAACCAAACAAAACTTTTAGTGGATTTCTACTTATTTTATTAAATATCATCTCCACCAAACAGGACAAGCTTGCATCTGTTATAGTTTTGGAGAAAAATGTGTTCATTTCATGTATGCGCGAAATGCCTTAAAAATGGCTTTAAAATGGATTTGGAGCATGGAGACGATTATCTCGGGATTGCAAGATAACCAAACAAAACTTTTAGTGGATTTCTACTTATTTTATTAAATATCATCTCCACCAAACAGGACAAGCTTGCATCTGTTATAGTTTTGGAGAAAAATGTGTTCATTTCATGTATGCGCGAAATGCCTTAAAAATGGCTTTAAAATGGATTTGGAGCATGGAGACGATTATCTCGGGATTGCAATATAACCAAACAAAACTTTTAGTGGATTTCTACTTATTTTATTAAATATCATCTCCACCAAACAGGACAAGCTTGCATCTGTTATAGTTTTGGAGAAAAATGTGTTCATTTCATGTATGCGCGAAATGCCTTAAAAATGGCTTTAAAATGGATTTGGAGCATGGAGACGATTATCTCGGGATTGCAAGATAACCAAACAAAACTTTTAGTGGATTTCTACTTATTTTATTAAATATCATCTCCACCAAACAGGACAAGCTTGCATCTGTTATAGTTTTGGAGAAAAATGTGTTCATTTCATGTATGCGCGAAATGCCTTAAAAATGGCTTTAAAATGGATTTGGAGCATGGAGACGATTATCTCGGGATTGCAATATAACCAAACAAAACTTTTAGTGGATTTCTACTTATTTTATTAAATATCATCTCCACCAAACAGGACAAGCTTGCATCTGTTATAGTTTTGGAGAAAAATGTGTTCATTTCATGTATGCTGTCACGCTCCCCGGGTCCTCACCCCCGCTCCCCGGCTCACCTGCCACGCTGCCCGCTCCTCAGCCCCCGGATTCCGTCCGTCCCAGGCCCCCTGGTCCCCGATCCCGGCGCCCGACGGCTTCCCAGGACCTGGCCGGCTCTCCTGCGTCCTCCTCTCAGCCTCCTTCCCTGGCTTCTGGCACCCGGGCGGCGCGCATGCGCGTTAGGGCGCGCGCGCGGTCACTGACCCTTTCTTAAAGGGCCAGCGTCCATTAACAGGAAATGAGGTTGAACAGGTACTGGGTATAAAGGGGGTTATTGTCCAAGGGGGCGGGGCCTGATCTTCGTGTTCCCTGAGCTAGGAGTCAGGTCTCCTGGTGTTTATGTGCCTGTACTCACCTATCTCTCTTTGTAGAGCCGTACCTGCCTCGCCATCCAGTCAGCCGTATCCTGAACCCCGCACACTGTCCGTCTGCCATCTGACAGTCCGTACCATCTCGGATCCCTGCGGTGACCCGTCATCTCGCTCCTGAGGTTCCGGACCCCGCCTGATATCATCTCGGCTTCCGAACCTGAGCTACGTCACCAGGACTACCATCTGTGACTCCGTGGTCCCAGGGACTCCTCCGCTGCCTTCACTTGCACGGACTGTTCTGCTGCCCATCAGTGCTTCAGCTGCCGGACTCCCTACCACCATCTTCGAGTTCGGTCCAGTGGATCCACCTCCTGGGTCTGCCCGACCGCCCGGCCGTGACAGTAAGATCAGGCCATGGATCCCGCTGCAGCACTAGCGGCCTTGCAAGAGGAACTCCAACGTCAGCATGAAGTCCAGACCCGCATGTTGCAATTTATGACCTCCGTGGACACCCGCCTGTACACGTTACAAGCATCAATGACGCCTGCGGCACCCAGGTCCCCAGCTAGGCAAGCCATGGCTCCCGCACCAGTGGCAGCCTCTTCAGATGCTTCCCGTCTCCGTTTGGCGTCACCACCTCGTTATGCTGGAGATCCCAAGACCTGCAGGGGCTTCATAAACCAGTGTTCCCTTCATTTCACGCAGCTGCCACATCTGTTCGCCTCTGACCAAGCCAAGGTCGCCTTTATAATGTCTCATCTGGAGGGCGAGGCGCTGGCGTGGATGAACCCCTTGTGGGAGAAGGAGGACCCCATGACCAAGAACCTTCAAGACTTCCTGCAGGCCTTTCGCAGCACCTTCGACGAGCCGGGACGCGCCTCTGCGTCTGCTTCATCCCTCCTCCGCCTACGTCAAGGAACACTGACGGTGGGCCAATATGCCATCCGTTTCCGTACTTTGGCTTCTGAACTCGGGTGGAATAATGAGGCCCTGACAGCCGCCTTCTGGGAAGGACTCTCGAGTCGCATCAAGGATGAGTTGGCGGGTCGTGACGTGCCCTCCACCCTAGATGCCCTGATTGCCCTAGCCACTCGAGTGGACATTCGTTTCCAGGAACGCTCCAAAGAGCTGTATCGTGAGAGACGTGCAGTACGGCACTCCCCTCCTCCACAGAAGTCCTCTGTGCCTCACTCATCAACAGCTGGGATTCCTGTCCACGAGCCCATGCAGGTTGACCGAGTACGACAGTCTGACCAACGTAGAGCAGAGCGGCTCGCCAAAGGCCTCTGCTTTTACTGCGGAGAGGGCACTCATCTCTTACGCTCCTGTCCGGAAAGGCCGGGAAACTCCAAAGCCTAGGGTTGGTAGGAGAGGCCACCCTAGGTGCTGGGACTCTCTCAGACCCAGTTATGTGGACGGTACAAGTGTCAACAGGAGAGACGCGCTTCACGGCTGAGGCATACCTCGACTCCGGAGCAGCAGGCAATTTTATCCAGCAGGCCACGGTGGACAAGTACCAGCTGCCTGTTACTCCACTCGATAAGCCCCTAGTGATTGCCTCGGTGGATGGGAGACCCCTCTCTGATACCATCTCCTGGATCACCAAGCCGGTGGAATTGCGTATAGGTGCTCTGCACACCGAGAACATCGCTCTCTACGTCCTTCCACACATGTCCCATCAAATCCTGCTGGGACTTCCTTGGTTGCGGACACACGAACCATCAGTCAGCTGGGGTACTGGCGAGATCACTCGTTGGGGCTCTGCTTGTCATGAGAGATGTCTAAAGTCCCTACAACCAATCCGACGTCCCCCGGCTCCAGAGAACCTACCGGAACTGCCCTCGGCCTATTGGTCCTTCGCGGACGTTTTTGACAAGAAGGAGTCTGAGGTACTTCCGCCACACCGTCCCTACGATTGCGCCATCGACCTGCTCCCAGGAACAACACCACCTCGAGGACGGATATATCCGTTGTCTCCAGCTGAAACCAGGGCCATGTCCACATACATCACGGAAAGCCTGGCAAAGGGATTCATCCGGAGATCCTCCTCTCCTGCGGGAGCAGGCTTCTTCTTCGTTAAGAAGAAAGAGGGTGACCTTCGCCCATGCATTGACTACCGGGGCTTGAATCAGATCACCATAAAAAACAAGTACCCCCTACCGCTCATCCCCGAATTGTTCGACCGGCTCAGAGGAGCCCGTGTGTTCACCAAACTGGATCTTCGGGGTGCCTACAACCTAGTTCGTATCCGCTCTGGGGACGAATGGAAGACCGCATTTAATACTCGCGACGGGCACTACGAGTACTGCGTGATGCCCTTCGGTCTGTGTAACGCTCCTGCCGTATTCCAAGAACTGGTGAACGACATTTTCCGGGACCTCCTCTACCTCTGTGTAGTAGTTTATCTGGATGACATCCTTGTCTTCTCTCCGGACCTCCAGACCCACAGAGAGAACGTAAAGCTGGTTCTACAAAGACTGAGAGAGAATCGTCTCTACGCCAAATATGAGAAGTGCGTCTTTGAGCAGTCTTCTCTTCCTTTCCTGGGATACATCATCTCGGGTACTGGGTTGCAGATGGATCCAAAGAAGGTCTCCTCCATACTCAACTGGCCTCCCCCTTCTGGACTGAAGGCAATCCAACGGTTCCTGGGATTCGCCAACTACTACCGCCAGTTTATCCCGCACTTCTCCGCCCTGACTGCTCCTCTCTCCGCTTTGACCAAAAAGGAGGCTAAACCAAAGGACTGGTCACCTGCGGCCGACGCCGCGTTTTGCTCTTTGAAGCGAGCTTTCGCCTCCTCTCCTGTACTCCACCGACCGGAGTTAAACCGCCAGTTCACCTTGGAGGTGGATGCCTCCTCCTCAGGAGCCGGAGCAGTGCTCATGCAAAAATCCTCCTCCGGGAAGATGGTGACTTGCGGTTTCTTTTCTAAGAGCTTCTCAGCACCTGAACGGAATTACACCATCGGTGACCGAGAATTATTGGCGGTCAAACTAGCTCTGGAGGAGTGGCGTTACCTCCTGGAAGGAGCAGTGTACCCCGTGACCATCTACACGGACCACAAGAACCTGGAATACCTGCGGTCCGCTCAGCGACTGAACCCACGGCAAGCCAGGTGGTCCTTATTCTTTGCCAGGTTTGACTTCCAGCTCCACTTCCGACCCGCGGACAAGAATGTACGCGCCGATGCCTTGTCTAGGTCCCTCATGCCCATGGAGCAGGAGGAAGAGACTACCCAACCTATCATCCCTCCTAGCAAGATTGTTCCGGTGGCTCCCGTCACTCTGGCCCAAATACCACCCGGGAAGACCTATGTCTCGGAGACCGACAGGCTAAAAGTGTTACACTGGGGTCATGCCTCAAAAACAGCCGGCCATGCAGGCCAGAAGAGAACATGGGGTGCGATTGTACGCCATTACTGGTGGCCATCCCTTCGCACTGACGTCGCCGCCTTTGTCTCTGCCTGCTCCTCTTGTGCCAGGAACAAGACGCCCAAACACCTGCCCTATGGCCGTCTTCTGCCTCTACCGATACCCTCAGTTCCGTGGCAACACATAGCTATGGACTTTATTACGGACTTGCCATTGTCATCCGGACACACAGTCATATGGGTCGTGGTGGATCGGTTCTCTACAATGGCCCATTTCGTCCCTATGGCTGGACTGCCCTCTGCTCAGGAACTCGCGGACGCCTATATACAACACATCTTCCGCTTGCATGGCTTTCCATTGCACATCGTATCAGACAGAGGAACTCAGTTCACTTCCCGCTTCTGGAGGGCTCTCTGTAACCATCTGGGAGTGACTCTGGACTTTTCATCTGCATACCATCCTCAGTCTAATGGCCAGGTAGAGAGGGTCAATCAAATCTTGACCTCTTTCTTACGTCACTACGTCAATGCCCATCATGACGACTGGTCCGCCCTTCTACCTTGGGCTGAATTCTCCCACAACCACCACTTCAGTGAGTCGTCCTCCAGCTCTCCCTTCCATGTTGTTTACGGGCTTCAGCCTTCCATCCCATTGCCTGTATCCCCCTCTTCGGATGTCCCTGCTGCAGATACAGTAGCCCGTGACTTTGCAAACATTTGGGACTCTGTCAAATCGTCCCTTGGGCGTGCTTCCCTGCGGATGAAAAGACACGCCGACAAGAGACGTCTGGACCCTCCGTGTTTCTCTCCTGGAGACCTCGTCTGGCTTGCTTCCCAGTACGTCCGCCTGAAGATACCATCATACAAGCTGGGTCCTCGCTACATTGGGCCGTTTAAAGTCCTCAGCAAGATCAATGAGGTTTCCTACAAGCTACAGCTCCCGGCCACGATGAGGATACCCAACTCATTCCACGTCTCCCTGCTCAAGCCGGTTATCCTTGGTCCCTTCTCCGATGCTGCCAGTCCGGCCCCTCCACCTATTGCCGATGACGACATCTATGCGGTAAGGGATATCGTGGCCATGAAGACCGTACGAGGTCGGCAGTTCTTCCTGGTGGACTGGGAAGGGTATGGTCCTGAGGATAGGTCTTGGGAGCCCAGGGAGAACGTGGGCACTCCTCTTATCCGTGCCTTCATGTCCCGGTTGCGGGGTGGGGGGCGTGGGGGGGGGGGTACTGTCACGCTCCCCGGGTCCTCACCCCCGCTCCCCGGCTCACCTGCCACGCTGCCCGCTCCTCAGCCCCCGGATTCCGTCCGTCCCAGGCCCCCTGGTCCCCGATCCCGGCGCCCGACGGCTTCCCAGGACCTGGCCGGCTCTCCTGCGTCCTCCTCTCAGCCTCCTTCCCTGGCTTCTGGCACCCGGGCGGCGCGCATGCGCGTTAGGGCGCGCGCGCGGTCACTGACCCTTTCTTAAAGGGCCAGCGTCCATTAACAGGAAATGAGGTTGAACAGGTACTGGGTATAAAGGGGGTTATTGTCCAAGGGGGCGGGGCCTGATCTTCGTGTTCCCTGAGCTAGGAGTCAGGTCTCCTGGTGTTTATGTGCCTGTACTCACCTATCTCTCTTTGTAGAGCCGTACCTGCCTCGCCATCCAGTCAGCCGTATCCTGAACCCCGCACACTGTCCGTCTGCCATCTGACAGTCCGTACCATCTCGGATCCCTGCGGTGACCCGTCATCTCGCTCCTGAGGTTCCGGACCCCGCCTGATATCATCTCGGCTTCCGAATCTCCAAAACTATAACAGATGCAAGCTTGTCCTGTTTGGTGGAGATGATATTTAATAAAATAAGTAGAAATCCACTAAAAGTTTTGTTTGGTTATCTTGCAATCCCGAGATAATCGTCTCCATGCTCCAAATCCATTTTAAAGCCATTTTTAAGGCATTTCGCGCATACATGAAATGAACACATTTTTCTCCAAAACTATAACAGATGCAAGCTTGTCCTGTTTGGTGGAGATGATATTTAATAAAATAAGTAGAAATCCACTAAAAGTTTTGTTTGGTTATCTTGCAATCCCGAGATAATCGTCTCCATGCTCCAAATCCATTTTAAAGCCATTTTTAAGGCATTTCGCGCATACATGAAATGAACACATTTTTCTCCAAAACTATAACAGATGCAAGCTTGTCCTGTTTGGTGGAGATGATATTTAATAAAATAAGTAGAAATCCACTAAAAGTTTTGTTTGGTTATCTTGCAATCCCGAGATAATCGTCTCCATGCTCCAAATCCATTTTAAAGCCATTTTTAAGGCATTTCGCGCATACATGAAATGAACACATTTTTCTCCAAAACTATAACAGATGCAAGCTTGTCCTGTTTGGTGGAGATGATATTTAATAAAATAAGTAGAAATCCACTAAAAGTTTTGTTTGGTTATCTTGCAATCCCGAGATAATCGTCTCCATGCTCCAAATCCATTTTAAAGCCATTTTTAAGGCATTTCGCGCATACATGAAATGAACACATTTTTCTCCAAAACTATAACAGATGCAAGCTTGTCCTGTTTGGTGGAGATGATATTTAATAAAATAAGTAGAAATCCACTAAAAGTTTTGTTTGGTTATCTTGCAATCCCGAGATAATCGTCTCCATGCTCCAAATCCATTTTAAAGCCATTTTTAAGGCATTTCGCGCATACATGAAATGAACACATTTTTCTCCAAAACTATAACAGATGCAAGCTTGTCCTGTTTGGTGGAGATGATATTTAATAAAATAAGTAGAAATCCACCAAAAGTTTTGTTTGGTTATCTTGCAATCCCGAGATAATCGTCTCCATGCTCCAAATCCATTTTAAAGCCATTTTTAAGGCATTTCGCGCATACATGAAATGAACACATTTTTCTCCAAAACTATAACAGATGCAAGCTTGTCCTGTTTGGTGGAGATGATATTTAATAAAATAAGTAGAAATCCACTAAAAGTTTTGTTTGGTTATCTTGCAATCCCGAGATAATCGTCTCCATGCTCCAAATCCATTTTAAAGCCATTTTTAAGGCATTTCGCGCATACATGAAATGAACACATTTTTCTCCAAAACTATAACAGATGCAAGCTTGTCCTGTTTGGTGGAGATGATATTTAATAAAATAAGTAGAAATCCACTAAAAGTTTTGTTTGGTTATCTTGCAATCCCGAGATAATCGTCTCCATGCTCCAAATCCATTTTAAAGCCATTTTTAAGGCATTTCGCGCATACATGAAATGAACACATTTTTCTCCAAAACTATAACAGATGCAAGCTTGTCCTGTTTGGTGGAGATGATATTTAATAAAATAAGTAGAAATCCACTAAAAGTTTTGTTTGGTTATCTTGCAATCCCGAGATAATCGTCTCCATGCTCCAAATCCATTTTAAAGCCATTTTTAAGGCATTTCGCGCATACATGAAATGAACACATTTTTCTCCAAAACTATAACAGATGCAAGCTTGTCCTGTTTGGTGGAGATGATATTTAATAAAATAAGTAGAAATCCACTAAAAGTTTTGTTTGGTTATCTTGCAATCCCGAGATAATCGTCTCCATGCTCCAAATCCATTTTAAAGCCATTTTTAAGGCATTTCGCGCATACATGAAATGAACACATTTTTCTCCAAAACTATAACAGATGCAAGCTTGTCCTGTTTGGTGGAGATGATATTTAATAAAATAAGTAGAAATCCACTAAAAGTTTTGTTTGGTTATATTGCAATCCCGAGATAATCGTCTCCATGCTCCAAATCCATTTTAAAGCCATTTTTAAGGCATTTCGCGCATACATGAAATGAACACATTTTTCTCCAAAACTATAACAGATGCAAGCTTGTCCTGTTTGGTGGAGATGATATTTAATAAAATAAGTAGAAATCCACTAAAAGTTTTGTTTGGTTATCTTGCAATCCCGAGATAATCGTCTCCATGCTCCAAATCCATTTTAAAGCCATTTTTAAGGCATTTCGCGCATACATGAAATGAACACATTTTTCTCCAAAACTATAACAGATGCAAGCTTGTCCTGTTTGGTGGAGATGATATTTAATAAAATAAGTAGAAATCCACTAAAAGTTTTGTTTGGTTATCTTGCAATCCCGAGATAATCGTCTCCATGCTCCAAATCCATTTTAAAGCCATTTTTAAGGCATTTCGCGCATACATGAAATGAACACATTTTTCTCCAAAACTATAACAGATGCAAGCTTGTCCTGTTTGGTGGAGATGATATTTAATAAAATAAGTAGAAATCCACTAAAAGTTTTGTTTGGTTATCTTGCAATCCCGAGATAATCGTCTCCATGCTCCAAATCCATTTTAAAGCCATTTTTAAGGCATTTCGCGCATACATGAAATGAACACATTTTTCTCCAAAACTATAACAGATGCAAGCTTGTCCTGTTTGGTGGAGATGATATTTAATAAAATAAGTAGAAATCCACTAAAAGTTTTGTTTGGTTATCTTGCAATCCCGAGATAATCGTCTCCATGCTCCAAATCCATTTTAAAGCCATTTTTAAGGCATTTCGCGCATACATGAAATGAACACATTTTTCTCCAAAACTATAACAGATGCAAGCTTGTCCTGTTTGGTGGAGATGATATTTAATAAAATAAGTAGAAATCCACTAAAAGTTTTGTTTGGTTATCTTGCAATCCCGAGATAATCGTCTCCATGCTCCAAATCCATTTTAAAGCCATTTTTAAGGCATTTCGCGCATACATGAAATGAACACATTTTTCTCCAAAACTATAACAGATGCAAGCTTGTCCTGTTTGGTGGAGATGATATTTAATAAAATAAGTAGAAATCCACTAAAAGTTTTGTTTGGTTATCTTGCAATCCCGAGATAATCGTCTCCATGCTCCAAATCCATTTTAAAGCCATTTTTAAGGCATTTCGCGCATACATGAAATGAACACATTTTTCTCCAAAACTATAACAGATGCAAGCTTGTCTTGTTTGGTGGAGATGATATTTAATAAAATAAGTAGAAATCCACTAAAAGTTTTGTTTGGTTATCTTGCAATCCCGAGATAATCGTCTCCATGCTCCAAATCCATTTTAAAGCCATTTTTAAGGCATTTCGCGCATACATGAAATGAACACATTTTTCTCCAAAACTATAACAGATGCAAGCTTGTCCTGTTTGGTGGAGATGATATTTAATAAAATAAGTAGAAATCCACTAAAAGTTTTGTTTGGTTATCTTGCAATCCCGAGATAATCGTCTCCATGCTCCAAATCCATTTTAAAGCCATTTTTAAGGCATTTCGCGCATACATGAAATGAACACATTTTTCTCCAAAACTATAACAGATGCAAGCTTGTCCTGTTTGGTGGAGATGATATTTAATAAAATAAGTAGAAATCCACTAAAAGTTTTGTTTGGTTATCTTGCAATCCCGAGATAATCGTCTCCATGCTCCAAATCCATTTTAAAGCCATTTTTAAGGCATTTCGCGCATACATGAAATGAACACATTTTTCTCCAAAACTATAACAGATGCAAGCTTGTCCTGTTTGGTGGAGATGATATTTAATAAAATAAGTAGAAATCCACTAAAAGTTTTGTTTGGTTATCTTGCAATCCCGAGATAATCGTCTCCATGCTCCAAATCCATTTTAAAGCCATTTTTAAGGCATTTCGCGCATACATGAAATGAACACATTTTTCTCCAAAACTATAACAGATGCAAGCTTGTCCTGTTTGGTGGAGATGATATTTAATAAAATAAGTAGAAATCCACTAAAAGTTTTGTTTGGTTATCTTGCAATCCCGAGATAATCGTCTCCATGCTCCAAATCCATTTTAAAGCCATTTTTAAGGCATTTCGCGCATACATGAAATGAACACATTTTTCTCCAAAACTATAACAGATGCAAGCTTGTCCTGTTTGGTGGAGATGATATTTAATAAAATAAGTAGAAATCCACTAAAAGTTTTGTTTGGTTATCTTGCAATCCCGAGATAATCGTCTCCATGCTCCAAATCCATTTTAAAGCCATTTTTAAGGCATTTCGCGCATACATGAAATGAACACATTTTTCTCCAAAACTATAACAGATGCAAGCTTGTCCTGTTTGGTGGAGATGATATTTAATAAAATAAGTAGAAATCCACTAAAAGTTTTGTTTGGTTATCTTGCAATCCCGAGATAATCGTCTCCATGCTCCAAATCCATTTTAAAGCCATTTTTAAGGCATTTCGCGCATACATGAAATGAACACATTTTTCTCCAAAACTATAACAGATGCAAGCTTGTCCTGTTTGGTGGAGATGATATTTAATAAAATAAGTAGAAATCCACTAAAAGTTTTGTTTGGTTATCTTGCAATCCCGAGATAATCGTCTCCATGCTCCAAATCCATTTTAAAGCCATTTTTAAGGCATTTCGCGCATACATGAAATGAACACATTTTTCTCCAAAACTATAACAGATGCAAGCTTGTCCTGTTTGGTGGAGATGATATTTAATAAAATAAGTAGAAATCCACTAAAAGTTTTGTTTGGTTATCTTGCAATCCCGAGATAATCGTCTCCATGCTCCAAATCCATTTTAAAGCCATTTTTAAGGCATTTCGCGCATACATGAAATGAACACATTTTTCTCCAAAACTATAACAGATGCAAGCTTGTCCTGTTTGGTGGAGATGATATTTAATAAAATAAGTAGAAATCCACTAAAAGTTTTGTTTGGTTATCTTGCAATCCCGAGATAATCGTCTCCATGCTCCAAATCCATTTTAAAGCCATTTTTAAGGCATTTCGCGCATACATGAAATGAACACATTTTTCTCCAAAACTATAACAGATGCAAGCTTGTCCTGTTTGGTGGAGATGATATTTAATAAAATAAGTAGAAATCCACTAAAAGTTTTGTTTGGTTATCTTGCAATCCCGAGATAATCGTCTCCATGCTCCAAATCCATTTTAAAGCCATTTTTAAGGCATTTCGCGCATACATGAAATGAACACATTTTTCTCCAAAACTATAACAGATGCAAGCTTGTCCTGTTTGGTGGAGATGATATTTAATAAAATAAGTAGAAATCCACTAAAAGTTTTGTTTGGTTATCTTGCAATCCCGAGATAATCGTCTCCATGCTCCAAATCCATTTTAAAGCCATTTTTAAGGCATTTCGCGCATACATGAAATGAACACATTTTTCTCCAAAACTATAACAGATGCAAGCTTGTCCTGTTTGGTGGAGATGATATTTAATAAAATAAGTAGAAATCCACTAAAAGTTTTGTTTGGTTATCTTGCAATCCCGAGATAATCGTCTCCATGCTCCAAATCCATTTTAAAGCCATTTTTAAGGCATTTCGCGCATACATGAAATGAACACATTTTTCTCCAAAACTATAACAGATGCAAGCTTGTCCTGTTTGGTGGAGATGATATTTAATAAAATAAGTAGAAATCCACTAAAAGTTTTGTTTGGTTATCTTGCAATCCCGAGATAATCGTCTCCATGCTCCAAATCCATTTTAAAGCCATTTTTAAGGCATTTCGCGCATACATGAAATGAACACATTTTTCTCCAAAACTATAACAGATGCAAGCTTGTCCTGTTTGGTGGAGATGATATTTAATAAAATAAGTAGAAATCCACTAAAAGTTTTGTTTGGTTATCTTGCAATCCCGAGATAATCGTCTCCATGCTCCAAATCCATTTTAAAGCCATTTTTAAGGCATTTCGCGCATACATGAAATGAACACATTTTTCTCCAAAACTATAACAGATGCAAGCTTGTCCTGTTTGGTGGAGATGATATTTAATAAAATAAGTAGAAATCCACTAAAAGTTTTGTTTGGTTATCTTGCAATCCCGAGATAATCGTCTCCATGCTCCAAATCCATTTTAAAGCCATTTTTAAGGCATTTCGCGCATACATGAAATGAACACATTTTTCTCCAAAACTATAACAGATGCAAGCTTGTCCTGTTTGGTGGAGATGATATTTAATAAAATAAGTAGAAATCCACTAAAAGTTTTGTTTGGTTATCTTGCAATCCCGAGATAATCGTCTCCATGCTCCAAATCCATTTTAAAGCCATTTTTAAGGCATTTCGCGCATACATGAAATGAACACATTTTTCTCCAAAACTATAACAGATGCAAGCTTGTCCTGTTTGGTGGAGATGATATTTAATAAAATAAGTAGAAATCCACTAAAAGTTTTGTTTGGTTATCTTGCAATCCCGAGATAATCGTCTCCATGCTCCAAATCCATTTTAAAGCCATTTTTAAGGCATTTCGCGCATACATGAAATGAACACATTTTTCTCCAAAACTATAACAGATGCAAGCTTGTCCTGTTTGGTGGAGATGATATTTAATAAAATAAGTAGAAATCCACTAAAAGTTTTGTTTGGTTATCTTGCAATCCCGAGATAATCGTCTCCATGCTCCAAATCCATTTTAAAGCCATTTTTAAGGCATTTCGCGCATACATGAAATGAACACATTTTTCTCCAAAACTATAACAGATGCAAGCTTGTCCTGTTTGGTGGAGATGATATTTAATAAAATAAGTAGAAATCCACTAAAAGTTTTGTTTGGTTATCTTGCAATCCCGAGATAATCGTCTCCATGCTCCAAATCCATTTTAAAGCCATTTTTAAGGCATTTCGCGCATACATGAAATGAACACATTTTTCTCCAAAACTATAACAGATGCAAGCTTGTCCTGTTTGGTGGAGATGATATTTAATAAAATAAGTAGAAATCCACTAAAAGTTTTGTTTGGTTATCTTGCAATCCCGAGATAATCGTCTCCATGCTCCAAATCCATTTTAAAGCCATTTTTAAGGCATTTCGCGCATACATGAAATGAACACATTTTTCTCCAAAACTATAACAGATGCAAGCTTGTCCTGTTTGGTGGAGATGATATTTAATAAAATAAGTAGAAATCCACTAAAAGTTTTGTTTGGTTATCTTGCAATCCCGAGATAATCGTCTCCATGCTCCAAATCCATTTTAAAGCCATTTTTAAGGCATTTCGCGCATACATGAAATGAACACATTTTTCTCCAAAACTATAACAGATGCAAGCTTGTCCTGTTTGGTGGAGATGATATTTAATAAAATAAGTAGAAATCCACTAAAAGTTTTGTTTGGTTATCTTGCAATCCCGAGATAATCGTCTCCATGCTCCAAATCCATTTTAAAGCCATTTTTAAGGCATTTCGCGCATACATGAAATGAACACATTTTTCTCCAAAACTATAACAGATGCAAGCTTGTCCTGTTTGGTGGAGATGATATTTAATAAAATAAGTAGAAATCCACTAAAAGTTTTGTTTGGTTATCTTGCAATCCCGAGATAATCGTCTCCATGCTCCAAATCCATTTTAAAGCCATTTTTAAGGCATTTCGCGCATACATGAAATGAACACATTTTTCTCCAAAACTATAACAGATGCAAGCTTGTCCTGTTTGGTGGAGATGATATTTAATAAAATAAGTAGAAATCCACTAAAAGTTTTGTTTGGTTATCTTGCAATCCCGAGATAATCGTCTCCATGCTCCAAATCCATTTTAAAGCCATTTTTAAGGCATTTCGCGCATACATGAAATGAACACATTTTTCTCCAAAACTATAACAGATGCAAGCTTGTCCTGTTTGGTGGAGATGATATTTAATAAAATAAGTAGAAATCCACTAAAAGTTTTGTTTGGTTATCTTGCAATCCCGAGATAATCGTCTCCATGCTCCAAATCCATTTTAAAGCCATTTTTAAGGCATTTCGCGCATACATGAAATGAACACATTTTTCTCCAAAACTATAACAGATGCAAGCTTGTCCTGTTTGGTGGAGATGATATTTAATAAAATAAGTAGAAATCCACTAAAAGTTTTGTTTGGTTATCTTGCAATCCCGAGATAATCGTCTCCATGCTCCAAATCCATTTTAAAGCCATTTTTAAGGCATTTCGCGCATACATGAAATGAACACATTTTTCTCCAAAACTATAACAGATGCAAGCTTGTCCTGTTTGGTGGAGATGATATTTAATAAAATAAGTAGAAATCCACTAAAAGTTTTGTTTGGTTATCTTGCAATCCCGAGATAATCGTCTCCATGCTCCAAATCCATTTTAAAGCCATTTTTAAGGCATTTCGCGCATACATGAAATGAACACATTTTTCTCCAAAACTATAACAGATGCAAGCTTGTCCTGTTTGGTGGAGATGATATTTAATAAAATAAGTAGAAATCCACTAAAAGTTTTGTTTGGTTATCTTGCAATCCCGAGATAATCGTCTCCATGCTCCAAATCCATTTTAAAGCCATTTTTAAGGCATTTCGCGCATACATGAAATGAACACATTTTTCTCCAAAACTATAACAGATGCAAGCTTGTCCTGTTTGGTGGAGATGATATTTAATAAAATAAGTAGAAATCCACTAAAAGTTTTGTTTGGTTATCTTGCAATCCCGAGATAATCGTCTCCATGCTCCAAATCCATTTTAAAGCCATTTTTAAGGCATTTCGCGCATACATGAAATGAACACATTTTTCTCCAAAACTATAACAGATGCAAGCTTGTCCTGTTTGGTGGAGATGATATTTAATAAAATAAGTAGAAATCCACTAAAAGTTTTGTTTGGTTATCTTGCAATCCCGAGATAATCGTCTCCATGCTCCAAATCCATTTTAAAGCCATTTTTAAGGCATTTCGCGCATACATGAAATGAACACATTTTTCTCCAAAACTATAACAGATGCAAGCTTGTCCTGTTTGGTGGAGATGATATTTAATAAAATAAGTAGAAATCCACTAAAAGTTTTGTTTGGTTATCTTGCAATCCCGAGATAATCGTCTCCATGCTCCAAATCCATTTTAAAGCCATTTTTAAGGCATTTCGCGCATACATGAAATGAACACATTTTTCTCCAAAACTATAACAGATGCAAGCTTGTCCTGTTTGGTGGAGATGATATTTAATAAAATAAGTAGAAATCCACTAAAAGTTTTGTTTGGTTATCTTGCAATCCCGAGATAATCGTCTCCATGCTCCAAATCCATTTTAAAGCCATTTTTAAGGCATTTCGCGCATACATGAAATGAACACATTTTTCTCCAAAACTATAACAGATGCAAGCTTGTCCTGTTTGGTGGAGATGATATTTAATAAAATAAGTAGAAATCCACTAAAAGTTTTGTTTGGTTATCTTGCAATCCCGAGATAATCGTCTCCATGCTCCAAATCCATTTTAAAGCCATTTTTAAGGCATTTCGCGCATACATGAAATGAACACATTTTTCTCCAAAACTATAACAGATGCAAGCTTGTCCTGTTTGGTGGAGATGATATTTAATAAAATAAGTAGAAATCCACTAAAAGTTTTGTTTGGTTACCTTGCAATCCCGAGATAATCGTCTCCATGCTCCAAATCCATTTTAAAGCCATTTTTAAGGCATTTCGCGCATACATGAAATGAACACATTTTTCTCCAAAACTATAACAGATGCAAGCTTGTCCTGTTTGGTGGAGATGATATTTAATAAAATAAGTAGAAATCCACTAAAAGTTTTGTTTGGTTATCTTGCAATCCCGAGATAATCGTCTCCATGCTCCAAATCCATTTTAAAGCCATTTTTAAGGCATTTCGCGCATACATGAAATGAACACATTTTTCTCCAAAACTATAACAGATGCAAGCTTGTCCTGTTTGGTGGAGATGATATTTAATAAAATAAGTAGAAATCCACTAAAAGTTTTGTTTGGTTATCTTGCAATCCCGAGATAATCGTCTCCATGCTCCAAATCCATTTTAAAGCCATTTTTAAGGCATTTCGCGCATACATGAAATGAACACATTTTTCTCCAAAACTATAACAGATGCAAGCTTGTCCTGTTTGGTGGAGATGATATTTAATAAAATAAGTAGAAATCCACTAAAAGTTTTGTTTGGTTATCTTGCAATCCCGAGATAATCGTCTCCATGCTCCAAATCCATTTTAAAGCCATTTTTAAGGCATTTCGCGCATACATGAAATGAACACATTTTTCTCCAAAACTATAACAGATGCAAGCTTGTCCTGTTTGGTGGAGATGATATTTAATAAAATAAGTAGAAATCCACTAAAAGTTTTGTTTGGTTACCTTGCAATCCCGAGATAATCGTCTCCATGCTCCAAATCCATTTTAAAGCCATTTTTAAGGCATTTCGCGCATACATGAAATGAACACATTTTTCTCCAAAACTATAACAGATGCAAGCTTGTCCTGTTTGGTGGAGATGATATTTAATAAAATAAGTAGAAATCCACTAAAAGTTTTGTTTGGTTATCTTGCAATCCCGAGATAATCGTCTCCATGCTCCAAATCCATTTTAAAGCCATTTTTAAGGCATTTCGCGCATACATGAAATGAACACATTTTTCTCCAAAACTATAACAGATGCAAGCTTGTCCTGTTTGGTGGAGATGATATTTAATAAAATAAGTAGAAATCCACTAAAAGTTTTGTTTGGTTATCTTGCAATCCCGAGATAATCGTCTCCATGCTCCAAATCCATTTTAAAGCCATTTTTAAGGCATTTCGCGCATACATGAAATGAACACATTTTTCTCCAAAACTATAACAGATGCAAGCTTGTCCTGTTTGGTGGAGATGATATTTAATAAAATAAGTAGAAATCCACTAAAAGTTTTGTTTGGTTACCTTGCAATCCCGAGATAATCGTCTCCATGCTCCAAATCCATTTTAAAGCCATTTTTAAGGCATTTCGCGCATACATGAAATGAACACATTTTTCTCCAAAACTATAACAGATGCAAGCTTGTCCTGTTTGGTGGAGATGATATTTAATAAAATAAGTAGAAATCCACTAAAAGTTTTGTTTGGTTATCTTGCAATCCCGAGATAATCGTCTCCATGCTCCAAATCCATTTTAAAGCCATTTTTAAGGCATTTCGCGCATACATGAAATGAACACATTTTTCTCCAAAACTATAACAGATGCAAGCTTGTCCTGTTTGGTGGAGATGATATTTAATAAAATAAGTAGAAATCCACTAAAAGTTTTGTTTGGTTATCTTGCAATCCCGAGATAATCGTCTCCATGCTCCAAATCCATTTTAAAGCCATTTTTAAGGCATTTCGCGCATACATGAAATGAACACATTTTTCTCCAAAACTATAACAGATGCAAGCTTGTCCTGTTTGGTGGAGATGATATTTAATAAAATAAGTAGAAATCCACTAAAAGTTTTGTTTGGTTACCTTGCAATCCCGAGATAATCGTCTCCATGCTCCAAATCCATTTTAAAGCCATTTTTAAGGCATTTCGCGCATACATGAAATGAACACATTTTTCTCCAAAACTATAACAGATGCAAGCTTGTCCTGTTTGGTGGAGATGATATTTAATAAAATAAGTAGAAATCCACTAAAAGTTTTGTTTGGTTATATTGCAATCCCGAGATAATCGTCTCCATGCTCTAAATCCATTTTAAAGCCATTTTTAAGGCATTTCGCGCATACATGAAATGAACACATTTTTCTCCAAAACTATAACAGATGCAAGCTTGTCCTGTTTGGTGGAGATGATATTTAATAAAATAAGTAGAAATCCACTAAAAGTTTTGTTTGGTTATCTTGCAATCCCGAGATAATCGTCTCCATGCTCCAAATCCATTTTAAAGCCATTTTTAAGGCATTTCGCGCATACATGAAATGAACACATTTTTCTCCAAAACTATAACAGATGCAAGCTTGTCCTGTTTGGTGGAGATGATATTTAATAAAATAAGTAGAAATCCACTAAAAGTTTTGTTTGGTTACCTTGCAATCCCGAGATAATCGTCTCCATGCTCCAAATCCATTTTAAAGCCATTTTTAAGGCATTTCGCGCATATGTCACGGCCGGGCGGTCGGGCAGACCCAGGAGGTGGATCCACTGGACCGAACTCGAAGATGGTGGTAGGGAGTCCGGCAGCTGAAGCACTGATGGGCAGCAGAACAGTCCGTGCAAGTGAAGGCAGCGGAGGAGTCCCTGGGACCACGGAGTCACAGATGGTAGTCCTGGTGACGTAGCTCAGGTTCGGAAGCCGAGATGATATCAGGCGGGGTCCGGAACCTCAGGAGCGAGATGACGGGTCACCGCAGGGATCCGAGATGGTACGGACTGTCAGATGGCAGACGGACAGTGTGCGGGGTTCAGGATACGGCTGACTGGATGGCGAGGCAGGTACGGCTCTACAAAGAGAGATAGGTGAGTACAGGCACATAAACACCAGGAGACCTGACTCCTAGCTCAGGGAACACGAAGATCAGGCCCCGCCCCCTTGGACAATAACCCCCTTTATACCCAGTACCTGTTCAACCTCATTTCCTGTTAATGGACGCTGGCCCTTTAAGAAAGGGTCAGTGACCGCGCGCGCGCCCTAACGCGCATGCGCGCCGCCCGGGTGCCAGAAGCCAGGGAAGGAGGCTGAGAGGAGGACGCAGGAGAGCCGGCCAGGTCCTGGGAAGCCGTCGGGCGCCGGGATCGGGGACCAGGGGGCCTGGGACGGACGGAATCCGGGGGCTGAGGAGCGGGCAGCGTGGCAGGTGAGCCGGGGAGCGGGGGTGAGGACCCGGGGAGCGTGACAGTACCCCCCCCCCACGCCCCCCACCCCGCAACCGGGACATGAAGGCACGGATAAGAGGAGTGCCCACGTTCTCCCTGGGCTCCCAAGACCTATCCTCAGGACCATACCCTTCCCAGTCCACCAGGAAGAACTGCCGACCTCGTACGGTCTTCATGGCCACGATATCCCTTACCGCATAGATGTCGTCATCGGCAATAGGTGGAGGGGCCGGACTGGCAGCATCGGAGAAGGGACCAAGGATAACCGGCTTGAGCAGGGAGACGTGGAATGAGTTGGGTATCCTCATCGTGGCCGGGAGCTGTAGCTTGTAGGAAACCTCATTGATCTTGCTGAGGACTTTAAACGGCCCAATGTAGCGAGGACCCAGCTTGTATGATGGTATCTTCAGGCGGACGTACTGGGAAGCAAGCCAGACGAGGTCTCCAGGAGAGAAACACGGAGGGTCCAGACGTCTCTTGTCGGCGTGTCTTTTCATCCGCAGGGAAGCACGCCCAAGGGACGATTTGACAGAGTCCCAAATGTTTGCAAAGTCACGGGCTACTGTATCTGCAGCAGGGACATCCGAAGAGGGGGATACAGGCAATGGGATGGAAGGCTGAAGCCCGTAAACAACATGGAAGGGAGAGCTGGAGGACGACTCACTGAAGTGGTGGTTGTGGGAGAATTCAGCCCAAGGTAGAAGGGCGGACCAGTCGTCATGATGGGCATTGACGTAGTGACGTAAGAGAGAGGTCAAGATTTGATTGACCCTCTCTACCTGGCCATTAGACTGAGGATGGTATGCAGATGAAAAGTCCAGAGTCACTCCCAGATGGTTACAGAGAGCCCTCCAGAAGCGGGAAGTGAACTGAGTTCCTCTGTCTGATACGATGTGCAATGGAAAGCCATGCAAGCGGAAGATGTGTTGTATATAGGCGTCCGCGAGTTCCTGAGCAGAGGGCAGTCCAGCCATAGGGACGAAATGGGCCATTTTAGAGAACCGATCCACCACGACCCATATGACTGTGTGTCCGGATGACAATGGCAAGTCCGTAATAAAGTCCATAGCTATGTGTTGCCACGGAACTGAGGGTATCGGTAGAGGCAGAAGACGGCCATAGGGCAGGTGTTTGGGCGTCTTGTTCCTGGCACAAGAGGAGCAGGCAGAGACAAAGGCGGCGACGTCAGTGCGAAGGGATGGCCACCAGTAATGGCGTACAATCGCACCCCATGTTCTCTTCTGGCCTGCATGGCCGGCTGTTTTTGAGGCATGACCCCAGTGTAACACTTTTAGCCTGTCGGTCTCCGAGACATAGGTCTTCCCGGGTGGTATTTGGGCCAGAGTGACGGGAGCCACCGGAACAATCTTGCTAGGAGGGATGATAGGTTGGGTAGTCTCTTCCTCCTGCTCCATGGGCATGAGGGACCTAGACAAGGCATCGGCGCGTACATTCTTGTCCGCGGGTCGGAAGTGGAGCTGGAAGTCAAACCTGGCAAAGAATAAGGACCACCTGGCTTGCCGTGGGTTCAGTCGCTGAGCGGACCGCAGGTATTCCAGGTTCTTGTGGTCCGTGTAGATGGTCACGGGGTACACTGCTCCTTCCAGGAGGTAACGCCACTCCTCCAGAGCTAGTTTGACCGCCAATAATTCTCGGTCACCGATGGTGTAATTCCGTTCAGGTGCTGAGAAGCTCTTAGAAAAGAAACCGCAAGTCACCATCTTCCCGGAGGAGGATTTTTGCATGAGCACTGCTCCGGCTCCTGAGGAGGAGGCATCCACCTCCAAGGTGAACTGGCGGTTTAACTCCGGTCGGTGGAGTACAGGAGAGGAGGCGAAAGCTCGCTTCAAAGAGCAAAACGCGGCGTCGGCCGCAGGTGACCAGTCCTTTGGTTTAGCCTCCTTTTTGGTCAAAGCGGAGAGAGGAGCAGTCAGGGCGGAGAAGTGCGGGATAAACTGGCGGTAGTAGTTGGCGAATCCCAGGAACCGTTGGATTGCCTTCAGTCCAGAAGGGGGAGGCCAGTTGAGTATGGAGGAGACCTTCTTTGGATCCATCTGCAACCCAGTACCCGAGATGATGTATCCCAGGAAAGGAAGAGAAGACTGCTCAAAGACGCACTTCTCATATTTGGCGTAGAGACGATTCTCTCTCAGTCTTTGTAGAACCAGCTTTACGTTCTCTCTGTGGGTCTGGAGGTCCGGAGAGAAGACAAGGATGTCATCCAGATAAACTACTACACAGAGGTAGAGGAGGTCCCGGAAAATGTCGTTCACCAGTTCTTGGAATACGGCAGGAGCGTTACACAGACCGAAGGGCATCACGCAGTACTCGTAGTGCCCGTCGCGAGTATTAAATGCGGTCTTCCATTCGTCCCCAGAGCGGATACGAACTAGGTTGTAGGCACCCCGAAGATCCAGTTTGGTGAACACACGGGCTCCTCTGAGCCGGTCGAACAATTCGGGGATGAGCGGTAGGGGGTACTTGTTTTTTATGGTGATCTGATTCAAGCCCCGGTAGTCAATGCATGGGCGAAGGTCACCCTCTTTCTTCTTAACGAAGAAGAAGCCTGCTCCCGCAGGAGAGGAGGATCTCCGGATGAATCCCTTTGCCAGGCTTTCCGTGATGTATGTGGACATGGCCCTGGTTTCAGCTGGAGACAACGGATATATCCGTCCTCGAGGTGGTGTTGTTCCTGGGAGCAGGTCGATGGCGCAATCGTAGGGACGGTGTGGCGGAAGTACCTCAGACTCCTTCTTGTCAAAAACGTCCGCGAAGGACCAATAGGCTGAGGGCAGTTCCGGTAGGTTCTCTGGAGCCGGGGGACGTCGGATTGGTTGTAGGGACTTTAGACATCTCTCATGACAAGCAGAGCCCCAACGAGTGATCTCGCCAGTACCCCAGCTGACTGATGGTTCGTGTGTCCGCAACCAAGGAAGTCCCAGCAGGATTTGATGGGACATGTGTGGAAGGACGTAGAGAGCGATGTTCTCGGTGTGCAGAGCACCTATACGCAATTCCACCGGCTTGGTGATCCAGGAGATGGTATCAGAGAGGGGTCTCCCATCCACCGAGGCAATCACTAGGGGCTTATCGAGTGGAGTAACAGGCAGCTGGTACTTGTCCACCGTGGCCTGCTGGATAAAATTGCCTGCTGCTCCGGAGTCGAGGTATGCCTCAGCCGTGAAGCGCGTCTCTCCTGTTGACACTTGTACCGTCCACATAACTGGGTCTGAGAGAGTCCCAGCACCTAGGGTGGCCTCTCCTACCAACCCTAGGCTTTGGAGTTTCCCGGCCTTTCCGGACAGGAGCGTAAGAGATGAGTGCCCTCTCCGCAGTAAAAGCAGAGGCCTTTGGCGAGCCGCTCTGCTCTACGTTGGTCAGACTGTCGTACTCGGTCAACCTGCATGGGCTCGTGGACAGGAATCCCAGCTGTTGATGAGTGAGGCACAGAGGACTTCTGTGGAGGAGGGGAGTGCCGTACTGCACGTCTCTCACGATACAGCTCTTTGGAGCGTTCCTGGAAACGAATGTCCACTCGAGTGGCTAGGGCAATCAGGGCATCTAGGGTGGAGGGCACGTCACGACCCGCCAACTCATCCTTGATGCGACTCGAGAGTCCTTCCCAGAAGGCGGCTGTCAGGGCCTCATTATTCCACCCGAGTTCAGAAGCCAAAGTACGGAAACGGATGGCATATTGGCCCACCGTCAGTGTTCCTTGACGTAGGCGGAGGAGGGATGAAGCAGACGCAGAGGCGCGTCCCGGCTCGTCGAAGGTGCTGCGAAAGGCCTGCAGGAAGTCTTGAAGGTTCTTGGTCATGGGGTCCTCCTTCTCCCACAAGGGGTTCATCCACGCCAGCGCCTCGCCCTCCAGATGAGACATTATAAAGGCGACCTTGGCTTGGTCAGAGGAGAACAGATGTGGCAGCTGCGTGAAATGAAGGGAACACTGGTTTATGAAGCCCCTGCAGGTCTTGGGATCTCCAGCATAACGAGGTGGTGACGCCAAACGGAGACGGGAAGCATCTGAAGAGGCTGCCACTGGTGCGGGAGCCATGGCTTGCCTAGCTGGGGACCTGGGTGCCGCAGGCGTCATTGATGCTTGTAACGTGTACAGGCGGGTGTCCACGGAGGTCATAAATTGCAACATGCGGGTCTGGACTTCATGCTGACGTTGGAGTTCCTCTTTCAAGGCCGCTAGTGCTGCAGCGGGATCCATGGCCTGATCTTACTGTCACGGCCGGGCGGTCGGGCAGACCCCGGAGGTGGATCCACTGGACCGAACTCGAAGATGGTGGTAGGGAGTCCGGCAGCTGAAGCACTGATGGGCAGCAGAACAGTCCGTGCAAGTGAAGGCAGCGGAGGAGTCCCTGGGACCACGGAGTCACAGATGGTAGTCCTGGTGACGTAGCTCAGGTTCGGAAGCCGAGATGATATCAGGCGGGGTCCGGAACCTCAGGAGCGAGATGACGGGTCACCGCAGGGATCCGAGATGGTACGGACTGTCAGATGGCAGACGGACAGTGTGCGGGGTTCAGGATACGGCTGACTGGATGGCGAGGCAGGTACGGCTCTACAAAGAGAGATAGGTGAGTACAGGCACATAAACACCAGGAGACCTGACTCCTAGCTCAGGGAACACGAAGATCAGGCCCCGCCCCCTTGGACAATAACCCCCTTTATACCCAGTACCTGTTCAACCTCATTTCCTGTTAATGGACGCTGGCCCTTTAAGAAAGGGTCAGTGACCGCGCGCGCGCCCTAACGCGCATGCGCGCCGCCCGGGTGCCAGAAGCCAGGGAAGGAGGCTGAGAGGAGGACGCAGGAGAGCCGGCCAGGTCCTGGGAAGCCGTCGGGCGCCGGGATCGGGGACCAGGGGGCCTGGGACGGACGGAATCCGGGGGCTGAGGAGCGGGCAGCGTGGCAGGTGAGCCGGGGAGCGGGGGTGAGGACCCGGGGAGCGTGACAGCATACATGAAATGAACACATTTTTCTCCAAAACTATAACAGATGCAAGCTTGTCCTGTTTGGTGGAGATGATATTTAATAAAATAAGTAGAAATCCACCAAAAGTTTTGTTTGGTTATATTGCAATCCCGAGATAATCGTCTCCATGCTCCAAATCCATTTTAAAGCCATTTTTAAGGCATTTCGCGCATACATGAAATGAACACATTTTTCTCCAAAACTATAACAGATGCAAGCTTGTCCTGTTTGGTGGAGATGATATTTAATAAAATAAGTAGAAATCCACTAAAAGTTTTGTTTGGTTATCTTGCAATCCCGAGATAATCGTCTCCATGCTCCAAATCCATTTTAAAGCCATTTTTAAGGCATTTCGCGCATACATGAAATGAACACATTTTTCTCCAAAACTATAACAGATGCAAGCTTGTCCTGTTTGGTGGAGATGATATTTAATAAAATAAGTAGAAATCCACTAAAAGTTTTGTTTGGTTATATTGCAATCCCGAGATAATCGTCTCCATGCTCCAAATCCATTTTAAAGCCATTTTTAAGGCATTTCGCGCATACATGAAATGAACACATTTTTCTCCAAAACTATAACAGATGCAAGCTTGTCCTGTTTGGTGGAGATGATATTTAATAAAATAAGTAGAAATCCACTAAAAGTTTTGTTTGGGTTATCTTGCAATCCCGAGATAATCGTCTCCATGCTCCAAATCCATTTTAAAGCCATTTTTAAGGCATTTCGCGCATACATGAAATGAACACATTTTTCTCCAAAACTATAACAGATGCAAGCTTGTCCTGTTTGGTGGAGATGATATTTAATAAAATAAGTAGAAATCCACTAAAAGTTTTGTTTGGTTATCTTGCAATCCCGAGATAATCGTCTCCATGCTCCAAATCCATTTTAAAGCCATTTTTAAGGCATTTCGCGCATACATGAAATGAACACATTTTTCTCCAAAACTATAACAGATGCAAGCTTGTCCTGTTTGGTGGAGATGATATTTAATAAAATAAGTAGAAATCCACTAAAAGTTTTGTTTGGTTATCTTGCAATCCCGAGATAATCGTCTCCATGCTCCAAATCCATTTTAAAGCCATTTTTAAGGCATTTCGCGCATACATGAAATGAACACATTTTTCTCCAAAACTATAACAGATGCAAGCTTGTCCTGTTTGGTGGAGATGATATTTAATAAAATAAGTAGAAATCCACTAAAAGTTTTGTTTGGTTATCTTGCAATCCCGAGATAATCGTCTCCATGCTCCAAATCCATTTTAAAGCCATTTTTAAGGCATTTCGCGCATACATGAAATGAACACATTTTTCTCCAAAACTATAACAGATGCAAGCTTGTCCTGTTTGGTGGAGATGATATTTAATAAAATAAGTAGAAATCCACTAAAAGTTTTGTTTGGTTATCTTGCAATCCCGAGATAATCGTCTCCATGCTCCAAATCCATTTTAAAGCCATTTTTAAGGCATTTCGCGCATACATGAAATGAACACATTTTTCTCCAAAACTATAACAGATGCAAGCTTGTCCTGTTTGGTGGAGATGATATTTAATAAAATAAGTAGAAATCCACTAAAAGTTTTGTTTGGTTATCTTGCAATCCCGAGATAATCGTCTCCATGCTCCAAATCCATTTTAAAGCCATTTTTAAGGCATTTCGCGCATACATGAAATGAACACATTTTTCTCCAAAACTATAACAGATGCAAGCTTGTCCTGTTTGGTGGAGATGATATTTAATAAAATAAGTAGAAATCCACTAAAAGTTTTGTTTGGTTATCTTGCAATCCCGAGATAATCGTCTCCATGCTCCAAATCCATTTTAAAGCCATTTTTAAGGCATTTCGCGCATACATGAAATGAACACATTTTTCTCCAAAACTATAACAGATGCAAGCTTGTCCTGTTTGGTGGAGATGATATTTAATAAAATAAGTAGAAATCCACTAAAAGTTTTGTTTGGTTATCTTGCAATCCCGAGATAATCGTCTCCATGCTCCAAATCCATTTTAAAGCCATTTTTAAGGCATTTCGCGCATACATGAAATGAACACATTTTTCTCCAAAACTATAACAGATGCAAGCTTGTCCTGTTTGGTGGAGATGATATTTAATAAAATAAGTAGAAATCCACTAAAAGTTTTGTTTGGTTATCTTGCAATCCCGAGATAATCGTCTCCATGCTCCAAATCCATTTTAAAGCCATTTTTAAGGCATTTCGCGCATACATGAAATGAACACATTTTTCTCCAAAACTATAACAGATGCAAGCTTGTCCTGTTTGGTGGAGATGATATTTAATAAAATAAGTAGAAATCCACTAAAAGTTTTGTTTGGTTATCTTGCAATCCCGAGATAATCGTCTCCATGCTCCAAATCCATTTTAAAGCCATTTTTAAGGCATTTCGCGCATACATGAAATGAACACATTTTTCTCCAAAACTATAACAGATGCAAGCTTGTCCTGTTTGGTGGAGATGATATTTAATAAAATAAGTAGAAATCCACTAAAAGTTTTGTTTGGTTATCTTGCAATCCCGAGATAATCGTCTCCATGCTCCAAATCCATTTTAAAGCCATTTTTAAGGCATTTCGCGCATACATGAAATGAACACATTTTTCTCCAAAACTATAACAGATGCAAGCTTGTCCTGTTTGGTGGAGATGATATTTAATAAAATAAGTAGAAATCCACTAAAAGTTTTGTTTGGTTATCTTGCAATCCCGAGATAATCGTCTCCATGCTCCAAATCCATTTTAAAGCCATTTTTAAGGCATTTCGCGCATACATGAAATGAACACATTTTTCTCCAAAACTATAACAGATGCAAGCTTGTCCTGTTTGGTGGAGATGATATTTAATAAAATAAGTAGAAATCCACTAAAAGTTTTGTTTGGTTATCTTGCAATCCCGAGATAATCGTCTCCATGCTCCAAATCCATTTTAAAGCCATTTTTAAGGCATTTCGCGCATACATGAAATGAACACATTTTTCTCCAAAACTATAACAGATGCAAGCTTGTCCTGTTTGGTGGAGATGATATTTAATAAAATAAGTAGAAATCCACTAAAAGTTTTGTTTGGTTATCTTGCAATCCCGAGATAATCGTCTCCATGCTCCAAATCCATTTTAAAGCCATTTTTAAGGCATTTCGCGCATACATGAAATGAACACATTTTTCTCCAAAACTATAACAGATGCAAGCTTGTCCTGTTTGGTGGAGATGATATTTAATAAAATAAGTAGAAATCCACTAAAAGTTTTGTTTGGTTATCTTGCAATCCCGAGATAATCGTCTCCATGCTCCAAATCCATTTTAAAGCCATTTTTAAGGCATTTCGCGCATACATGAAATGAACACATTTTTCTCCAAAACTATAACAGATGCAAGCTTGTCCTGTTTGGTGGAGATGATATTTAATAAAATAAGTAGAAATCCACTAAAAGTTTTGTTTGGTTATCTTGCAATCCCGAGATAATCGTCTCCATGCTCCAAATCCATTTTAAAGCCATTTTTAAGGCATTTCGCGCATACATGAAATGAACACATTTTTCTCCAAAACTATAACAGATGCAAGCTTGTCCTGTTTGGTGGAGATGATATTTAATAAAATAAGTAGAAATCCACTAAAAGTTTTGTTTGGTTATCTTGCAATCCCGAGATAATCGTCTCCATGCTCCAAATCCATTTTAAAGCCATTTTTAAGGCATTTCGCGCATACATGAAATGAACACATTTTTCTCCAAAACTATAACAGATGCAAGCTTGTCCTGTTTGGTGGAGATGATATTTAATAAAATAAGTAGAAATCCACTAAAAGTTTTGTTTGGTTATCTTGCAATCCCGAGATAATCGTCTCCATGCTCCAAATCCATTTTAAAGCCATTTTTAAGGCATTTCGCGCATACATGAAATGAACACATTTTTCTCCAAAACTATAACAGATGCAAGCTTGTCCTGTTTGGTGGAGATGATATTTAATAAAATAAGTAGAAATCCACTAAAAGTTTTGTTTGGTTATCTTGCAATCCCGAGATAATCGTCTCCATGCTCCAAATCCATTTTAAAGCCATTTTTAAGGCATTTCGCGCATACATGAAATGAACACATTTTTCTCCAAAACTATAACAGATGCAAGCTTGTCCTGTTTGGTGGAGATGATATTTAATAAAATAAGTAGAAATCCACTAAAAGTTTTGTTTGGTTATCTTGCAATCCCGAGATAATCGTCTCCATGCTCCAAATCCATTTTAAAGCCATTTTTAAGGCATTTCGCGCATACATGAAATGAACACATTTTTCTCCAAAACTATAACAGATGCAAGCTTGTCCTGTTTGGTGGAGATGATATTTAATAAAATAAGTAGAAATCCACTAAAAGTTTTGTTTGGTTATCTTGCAATCCCGAGATAATCGTCTCCATGCTCCAAATCCATTTTAAAGCCATTTTTAAGGCATTTCGCGCATACATGAAATGAACACATTTTTCTCCAAAACTATAACAGATGCAAGCTTGTCCTGTTTGGTGGAGATGATATTTAATAAAATAAGTAGAAATCCACTAAAAGTTTTGTTTGGTTATCTTGCAATCCCGAGATAATCGTCTCCATGCTCCAAATCCATTTTAAAGCCATTTTTAAGGCATTTCGCGCATACATGAAATGAACACATTTTTCTCCAAAACTATAACAGATGCAAGCTTGTCCTGTTTGGTGGAGATGATATTTAATAAAATAAGTAGAAATCCACTAAAAGTTTTGTTTGGTTATCTTGCAATCCCGAGATAATCGTCTCCATGCTCCAAATCCATTTTAAAGCCATTTTTAAGGCTTTCGCGCATACATGAAATGAACACATTTTTCTCCAAAACTATAACAGATGCAAGCTTGTCCTGTTTGGTGGAGATGATATTTAATAAAATAAGTAGAAATCCACTAAAAGTTTTGTTTGGTTATCTTGCAATCCCGAGATAATCGTCTCCATGCTCCAAATCCATTTTAAAGCCATTTTTAAGGCATTTCGCGCATACATGAAATGAACACATTTTTCTCCAAAACTATAACAGATGCAAGCTTGTCCTGTTTGGTGGAGATGATATTTAATAAAATAAGTAGAAATCCACTAAAAGTTTTGTTTGGTTATCTTGCAATCCCGAGATAATCGTCTCCATGCTCCAAATCCATTTTAAAGCCATTTTTAAGGCATTTCGCGCATACATGAAATGAACACATTTTTCTCCAAAACTATAACAGATGCAAGCTTGTCCTGTTTGGTGGAGATGATATTTAATAAAATAAGTAGAAATCCACTAAAAGTTTTGTTTGGTTATCTTGCAATCCCGAGATAATCGTCTCCATGCTCCAAATCCATTTTAAAGCCATTTTTAAGGCATTTCGCGCATACATGAAATGAACACATTTTTCTCCAAAACTATAACAGATGCAAGCTTGTCCTGTTTGGTGGAGATGATATTTAATAAAATAAGTAGAAATCCACTAAAAGTTTTGTTTGGTTATCTTGCAATCCCGAGATAATCGTCTCCATGCTCCAAATCCATTTTAAAGCCATTTTTAAGGCATTTCGCGCATACATGAAATGAACACATTTTTCTCCAAAACTATAACAGATGCAAGCTTGTCCTGTTTGGTGGAGATGATATTTAATAAAATAAGTAGAAATCCACTAAAAGTTTTGTTTGGTTATCTTGCAATCCCGAGATAATCGTCTCCATGCTCCAAATCCATTTTAAAGCCATTTTTAAGGCATTTCGCGCATACATGAAATGAACACATTTTTCTCCAAAACTATAACAGATGCAAGCTTGTCCTGTTTGGTGGAGATGATATTTAATAAAATAAGTAGAAATCCACTAAAAGTTTTGTTTGGTTATCTTGCAATCCCGAGATAATCGTCTCCATGCTCCAAATCCATTTTAAAGCCATTTTTAAGGCATTTCGCGCATACATGAAATGAACACATTTTTCTCCAAAACTATAACAGATGCAAGCTTGTCCTGTTTGGTGGAGATGATATTTAATAAAATAAGTAGAAATCCACTAAAAGTTTTGTTTGGTTATCTTGCAATCCCGAGATAATCGTCTCCATGCTCCAAATCCATTTTAAAGCCATTTTTAAGGCATTTCGCGCATACATGAAATGAACACATTTTTCTCCAAAACTATAACAGATGCAAGCTTGTCCTGTTTGGTGGAGATGATATTTAATAAAATAAGTAGAAATCCACTAAAAGTTTTGTTTGGTTATCTTGCAATCCCGAGATAATCGTCTCCATGCTCCAAATCCATTTTAAAGCCATTTTTAAGGCATTTCGCGCATACATGAAATGAACACATTTTTCTCCAAAACTATAACAGATGCAAGCTTGTCCTGTTTGGTGGAGATGATATTTAATAAAATAAGTAGAAATCCACTAAAAGTTTTGTTTGGTTATCTTGCAATCCCGAGATAATCGTCTCCATGCTCCAAATCCATTTTAAAGCCATTTTTAAGGCATTTCGCGCATACATGAAATGAACACATTTTTCTCCAAAACTATAACAGATGCAAGCTTGTCCTGTTTGGTGGAGATGATATTTAATAAAATAAGTAGAAATCCACTAAAAGTTTTGTTTGGTTATCTTGCAATCCCGAGATAATCGTCTCCATGCTCCAAATCCATTTTAAAGCCATTTTTAAGGCATTTCGCGCATACATGAAATGAACACATTTTTCTCCAAAACTATAACAGATGCAAGCTTGTCCTGTTTGGTGGAGATGATATTTAATAAAATAAGTAGAAATCCACTAAAAGTTTTGTTTGGTTATCTTGCAATCCCGAGATAATCGTCTCCATGCTCCAAATCCATTTTAAAGCCATTTTTAAGGCATTTCGCGCATACATGAAATGAACACATTTTTCTCCAAAACTATAACAGATGCAAGCTTGTCCTGTTTGGTGGAGATGATATTTAATAAAATAAGTAGAAATCCACTAAAAGTTTTGTTTGGTTATCTTGCAATCCCGAGATAATCGTCTCCATGCTCCAAATCCATTTTAAAGCCATTTTTAAGGCATTTCGCGCATACATGAAATGAACACATTTTTCTCCAAAACTATAACAGATGCAAGCTTGTCCTGTTTGGTGGAGATGATATTTAATAAAATAAGTAGAAATCCACTAAAAGTTTTGTTTGGTTATCTTGCAATCCCGAGATAATCGTCTCCATGCTCCAAATCCATTTTTAAAGCCATTTTTAAGGCATTTCGCGCATACATAAATGAACACATTTTTCTCCAAAACTATAACAGATGCAAGCTTGTCCTGTTTGGTGGAGATGATATTTAATAAAATAAGTAGAAATCCACTAAAAGTTTTGTTTGGTTATCTTGCAATCCCGAGATAATCGTCTCCATGCTCCAAATCCATTTTAAAGCCATTTTTAAGGCATTTCGCGCATACATGAAATGAACACATTTTTCTCCAAAACTATAACAGATGCAAGCTTGTCCTGTTTGGTGGAGATGATATTTAATAAAATAAGTAGAAATCCACTAAAAGTTTTGTTTGGTTATCTTGCAATCCCGAGATAATCGTCTCCATGCTCCAAATCCATTTTAAAGCCATTTTTAAGGCATTTCGCGCATACATGAAATGAACACATTTTTCTCCAAAACTATAACAGATGCAAGCTTGTCCTGTTTGGTGGAGATGATATTTAATAAAATAAGTAGAAATCCACTAAAAGTTTTGTTTGGTTATCTTGCAATCCCGAGATAATCGTCTCCATGCTCCAAATCCATTTTAAAGCCATTTTTAAGGCATTTCGCGCATACATGAAATGAACACATTTTTCTCCAAAACTATAACAGATGCAAGCTTGTCCTGTTTGGTGGAGATGATATTTAATAAAATAAGTAGAAATCCACTAAAAGTTTTGTTTGGTTATCTTGCAATCCCGAGATAATCGTCTCCATGCTCCAAATCCATTTTAAAGCCATTTTTAAGGCATTTCGCGCATACATGAAATGAACACATTTTTCTCCAAAACTATAACAGATGCAAGCTTGTCCTGTTTGGTGGAGATGATATTTAATAAAATAAGTAGAAATCCACTAAAAGTTTTGTTTGGTTATCTTGCAATCCCGAGATAATCGTCTCCATGCTCCAAATCCATTTTAAAGCCATTTTTAAGGCATTTCGCGCATACATGAAATGAACACATTTTTCTCCAAAACTATAACAGATGCAAGCTTGTCCTGTTTGGTGGAGATGATATTTAATAAAATAAGTAGAAATCCACTAAAAGTTTTGTTTGGTTATCTTGCAATCCCGAGATAATCGTCTCCATGCTCCAAATCCATTTTAAAGCCATTTTTAAGGCATTTCGCGCATACATGAAATGAACACATTTTTCTCCAAAACTATAACAGATGCAAGCTTGTCCTGTTTGGTGGAGATGATATTTAATAAAATAAGTAGAAATCCACTAAAAGTTTTGTTTGGTTATCTTGCAATCCCGAGATAATCGTCTCCATGCTCCAAATCCATTTTAAAGCCATTTTTAAGGCATTTCGCGCATACATGAAATGAACACATTTTTCTCCAAAACTATAACAGATGCAAGCTTGTCCTGTTTGGTGGAGATGATATTTAATAAAATAAGTAGAAATCCACTAAAAGTTTTGTTTGGTTATCTTGCAATCCCGAGATAATCGTCTCCATGCTCCAAATCCATTTTAAAGCCATTTTTAAGGCATTTCGCGCATACATGAAATGAACACATTTTTCTCCAAAACTATAACAGATGCAAGCTTGTCCTGTTTGGTGGAGATGATATTTAATAAAATAAGTAGAAATCCACTAAAAGTTTTGTTTGGTTATCTTGCAATCCCGAGATAATCGTCTCCATGCTCCAAATCCATTTTAAAGCCATTTTTAAGGCATTTCGCGCATACATGAAATGAACACATTTTTCTCCAAAACTATAACAGATGCAAGCTTGTCCTGTTTGGTGGAGATGATATTTAATAAAATAAGTAGAAATCCACTAAAAGTTTTGTTTGGTTATCTTGCAATCCCGAGATAATCGTCTCCATGCTCCAAATCCATTTTAAAGCCATTTTTAAGGCATTTCGCGCATACATGAAATGAACACATTTTTCTCCAAAACTATAACAGATGCAAGCTTGTCCTGTTTGGTGGAGATGATATTTAATAAAATAAGTAGAAATCCACTAAAAGTTTTGTTTGGTTATCTTGCAATCCCGAGATAATCGTCTCCATGCTCCAAATCCATTTTAAAGCCATTTTTAAGGCATTTCGCGCATACATGAAATGAACACATTTTTCTCCAAAACTATAACAGATGCAAGCTTGTCCTGTTTGGTGGAGATGATATTTAATAAAATAAGTAGAAATCCACTAAAAGTTTTGTTTGGTTATCTTGCAATCCCGAGATAATCGTCTCCATGCTCCAAATCCATTTTAAAGCCATTTTTAAGGCATTTCGCGCATACATGAAATGAACACATTTTTCTCCAAAACTATAACAGATGCAAGCTTGTCCTGTTTGGTGGAGATGATATTTAATAAAATAAGTAGAAATCCACTAAAAGTTTTGTTTGGTTATCTTGCAATCCCGAGATAATCGTCTCCATGCTCCAAATCCATTTTAAAGCCATTTTTTAAGGCATTTCGCGCATACATGAAATGAACACATTTTTCTCCAAAACTATAACAGATGCAAGCTTGTCCTGTTTGGTGGAGATGATATTTAATAAAATAAGTAGAAATCCACTAAAAGTTTTGTTTGGTTATCTTGCAATCCCGAGATAATCGTCTCCATGCTCCAAATCCATTTTAAAGCCATTTTTAAGGCATTTCGCGCATACATGAAATGAACACATTTTTCTCCAAAACTATAACAGATGCAAGCTTGTCCTGTTTGGTGGAGATGATATTTAATAAAATAAGTAGAAATCCACTAAAAGTTTTGTTTGGTTATCTTGCAATCCCGAGATAATCGTCTCCATGCTCCAAATCCATTTTAAAGCCATTTTTAAGGCATTTCGCGCATACATGAAATGAACACATTTTTCTCCAAAACTATAACAGATGCAAGCTTGTCCTGTTTGGTGGAGATGATATTTAATAAAATAAGTAGAAATCCACTAAAAGTTTTGTTTGGTTATCTTGCAATCCCGAGATAATCGTCTCCATGCTCCAAATCCATTTTAAAGCCATTTTTAAGGCATTTCGCGCATACATGAAATGAACACATTTTTCTCCAAAACTATAACAGATGCAAGCTTGTCCTGTTTGGTGGAGATGATATTTAATAAAATAAGTAGAAATCCACTAAAAGTTTTGTTTGGTTATCTTGCAATCCCGAGATAATCGTCTCCATGCTCCAAATCCATTTTAAAGCCATTTTTAAGGCATTTCGCGCATACATGAAATGAACACATTTTTCTCCAAAACTATAACAGATGCAAGCTTGTCCTGTTTGGTGGAGATGATATTTAATAAAATAAGTAGAAATCCACTAAAAGTTTTGTTTGGTTATCTTGCAATCCCGAGATAATCGTCTCCATGCTCCAAATCCATTTTAAAGCCATTTTTAAGGCATTTCGCGCATACATGAAATGAACACATTTTTCTCCAAAACTATAACAGATGCAAGCTTGTCCTGTTTGGTGGAGATGATATTTAATAAAATAAGTAGAAATCCACTAAAAGTTTTGTTTGGTTATCTTGCAATCCCGAGATAATCGTCTCCATGCTCCAAATCCATTTTAAAGCCATTTTTAAGGCATTTCGCGCATACATGAAATGAACACATTTTTCTCCAAAACTATAACAGATGCAAGCTTGTCCTGTTTGGTGGAGATGATATTTAATAAAATAAGTAGAAATCCACTAAAAGTTTTGTTTGGTTATCTTGCAATCCCGAGATAATCGTCTCCATGCTCCAAATCCATTTTAAAGCCATTTTTAAGGCATTTCGCGCATACATGAAATGAACACATTTTTCTCCAAAACTATAACAGATGCAAGCTTGTCCTGTTTGGTGGAGATGATATTTAATAAAATAAGTAGAAATCCACTAAAAGTTTTGTTTGGTTATCTTGCAATCCCGAGATAATCGTCTCCATGCTCCAAATCCATTTTAAAGCCATTTTTAAGGCATTTCGCGCATACATGAAATGAACACATTTTTCTCCAAAACTATAACAGATGCAAGCTTGTCCTGTTTGGTGGAGATGATATTTAATAAAATAAGTAGAAATCCACTAAAAGTTTTGTTTGGTTATCTTGCAATCCCGAGATAATCGTCTCCATGCTCCAAATCCATTTTAAAGCCATTTTTAAGGCATTTCGCGCATACATGAAATGAACACATTTTTCTCCAAAACTATAACAGATGCAAGCTTGTCCTGTTTGGTGGAGATGATATTTAATAAAATAAGTAGAAATCCACTAAAAGTTTTGTTTGGTTATCTTGCAATCCCGAGATAATCGTCTCCATGCTCCAAATCCATTTTAAAGCCATTTTTAAGGCATTTCGCGCATACATGAAATGAACACATTTTTCTCCAAAACTATAACAGATGCAAGCTTGTCCTGTTTGGTGGAGATGATATTTAATAAAATAAGTAGAAATCCACTAAAAGTTTTGTTTGGTTATCTTGCAATCCCGAGATAATCGTCTCCATGCTCCAAATCCATTTTAAAGCCATTTTTAAGGCATTTCGCGCATACATGAAATGAACACATTTTTCTCCAAAACTATAACAGATGCAAGCTTGTCCTGTTTGGTGGAGATGATATTTAATAAAATAAGTAGAAATCCACTAAAAGTTTTGTTTGGTTATCTTGCAATCCCGAGATAATCGTCTCCATGCTCCAAATCCATTTTAAAGCCATTTTTAAGGCATTTCGCGCATACATGAAATGAACACATTTTTCTCCAAAACTATAACAGATGCAAGCTTGTCCTGTTTGGTGGAGATGATATTTAATAAAATAAGTAGAAATCCACTAAAAGTTTTGTTTGGTTATCTTGCAATCCCGAGATAATCGTCTCCATGCTCCAAATCCATTTTAAAGCCATTTTTAAGGCATTTCGCGCATACATGAAATGAACACATTTTTCTCCAAAACTATAACAGATGCAAGCTTGTCCTGTTTGGTGGAGATGATATTTAATAAAATAAGTAGAAATCCACTAAAAGTTTTGTTTGGTTATCTTGCAATCCCGAGATAATCGTCTCCATGCTCCAAATCCATTTTAAAGCCATTTTTAAGGCATTTCGCGCATACATGAAATGAACACATTTTTCTCCAAAACTATAACAGATGCAAGCTTGTCCTGTTTGGTGGAGATGATATTTAATAAAATAAGTAGAAATCCACTAAAAGTTTTGTTTGGTTATCTTGCAATCCCGAGATAATCGTCTCCATGCTCCAAATCCATTTTAAAGCCATTTTTAAGGCATTTCGCGCATACATGAAATGAACACATTTTTCTCCAAAACTATAACAGATGCAAGCTTGTCCTGTTTGGTGGAGATGATATTTAATAAAATAAGTAGAAATCCACTAAAAGTTTTGTTTGGTTATCTTGCAATCCCGAGATAATCGTCTCCATGCTCCAAATCCATTTTAAAGCCATTTTTAAGGCATTTCGCGCATACATGAAATGAACACATTTTTCTCCAAAACTATAACAGATGCAAGCTTGTCCTGTTTGGTGGAGATGATATTTAATAAAATAAGTAGAAATCCACTAAAAGTTTTGTTTGGTTATCTTGCAATCCCGAGATAATCGTCTCCATGCTCCAAATCCATTTTAAAGCCATTTTTAAGGCATTTCGCGCATACATGAAATGAACACATTTTTCTCCAAAACTATAACAGATGCAAGCTTGTCCTGTTTGGTGGAGATGATATTTAATAAAATAAGTAGAAATCCACTAAAAGTTTTGTTTGGTTATCTTGCAATCCCGAGATAATCGTCTCCATGCTCCAAATCTCATTTTAAAGCCATTTTTAAGGCATTTCGCGCATACATGAAATGAACACATTTTTCTCCAAAACTATAACAGATGCAAGCTTGTCCTGTTTGGTGGAGATGATATTTAATAAAATAAGTAGAAATCCACTAAAAGTTTTGTTTGGTTATCTTGCAATCCCGAGATAATCGTCTCCATGCTCCAAATCCATTTTAAAGCCATTTTTAAGGCATTTCGCGCATACATGAAATGAACACATTTTTCTCCAAAACTATAACAGATGCAAGCTTGTCCTGTTTGGTGGAGATGATATTTAATAAAATAAGTAGAAATCCACTAAAAGTTTTGTTTGGTTATCTTGCAATCCCGAGATAATCGTCTCCATGCTCCAAATCCATTTTAAAGCCATTTTTAAGGCATTTCGCGCATACATGAAATGAACACATTTTTCTCCAAAACTATAACAGATGCAAGCTTGTCCTGTTTGGTGGAGATGATATTTAATAAAATAAGTAGAAATCCACTAAAAGTTTTGTTTGGTTATCTTGCAATCCCGAGATAATCGTCTCCATGCTCCAAATCCATTTTAAAGCCATTTTTAAGGCATTTCGCGCATACATGAAATGAACACATTTTTCTCCAAAACTATAACAGATGCAAGCTTGTCCTGTTTGGTGGAGATGATATTTAATAAAATAAGTAGAAATCCACTAAAAGTTTTGTTTGGTTATCTTGCAATCCCGAGATAATCGTCTCCATGCTCCAAATCCATTTTAAAGCCATTTTTAAGGCATTTCGCGCATACATGAAATGAACACATTTTTCTCCAAAACTATAACAGATGCAAGCTTGTCCTGTTTGGTGGAGATGATATTTAATAAAATAAGTAGAAATCCACTAAAAGTTTTGTTTGGTTATCTTGCAATCCCGAGATAATCGTCTCCATGCTCCAAATCCATTTTAAAGCCATTTTTAAGGCATTTCGCGCATACATGAAATGAACACATTTTTCTCCAAAACTATAACAGATGCAAGCTTGTCCTGTTTGGTGGAGATGATATTTAATAAAATAAGTAGAAATCCACTAAAAGTTTTGTTTGGTTATCTTGCAATCCCGAGATAATCGTCTCCATGCTCCAAATCCATTTTAAAGCCATTTTTAAGGCATTTCGCGCATACATGAAATGAACACATTTTTCTCCAAAACTATAACAGATGCAAGCTTGTCCTGTTTGGTGGAGATGATATTTAATAAAATAAGTAGAAATCCACTAAAAGTTTTGTTTGGTTATCTTGCAATCCCGAGATAATCGTCTCCATGCTCCAAATCCATTTTAAAGCCATTTTTAAGGCATTTCGCGCATACATGAAATGAACACATTTTTCTCCAAAACTATAACAGATGCAAGCTTGTCCTGTTTGGTGGAGATGATATTTAATAAAATAAGTAGAAATCCACTAAAAGTTTTGTTTGGTTATCTTGCAATCCCGAGATAATCGTCTCCATGCTCCAAATCCATTTTAAAGCCATTTTTAAGGCATTTCGCGCATACATGAAATGAACACATTTTTCTCCAAAACTATAACAGATGCAAGCTTGTCCTGTTTGGTGGAGATGATATTTAATAAAATAAGTAGAAATCCACTAAAAGTTTTGTTTGGTTATCTTGCAATCCCGAGATAATCGTCTCCATGCTCCAAATCCATTTTAAAGCCATTTTTAAGGCATTTCGCGCATACATGAAATGAACACATTTTTCTCCAAAACTATAACAGATGCAAGCTTGTCCTGTTTGGTGGAGATGATATTTAATAAAATAAGTAGAAATCCACTAAAAGTTTTGTTTGGTTATCTTGCAATCCCGAGATAATCGTCTCCATGCTCCAAATCCATTTTAAAGCCATTTTTAAGGCATTTCGCGCATACATGAAATGAACACATTTTTCTCCAAAACTATAACAGATGCAAGCTTGTCCTGTTTGGTGGAGATGATATTTAATAAAATAAGTAGAAATCCACTAAAAGTTTTGTTTGGTTATCTTGCAATCCCGAGATAATCGTCTCCATGCTCCAAATCCATTTTAAAGCCATTTTTAAGGCATTTCGCGCATACATGAAATGAACACATTTTTCTCCAAAACTATAACAGATGCAAGCTTGTCCTGTTTGGTGGAGATGATATTTAATAAAATAAGTAGAAATCCACTAAAAGTTTTGTTTGGTTATCTTGCAATCCCGAGATAATCGTCTCCATGCTCCAAATCCATTTTAAAGCCATTTTTAAGGCATTTCGCGCATACATGAAATGAACACATTTTTCTCCAAAACTATAACAGATGCAAGCTTGTCCTGTTTGGTGGAGATGATATTTAATAAAATAAGTAGAAATCCACTAAAAGTTTTGTTTGGTTATCTTGCAATCCCGAGATAATCGTCTCCATGCTCCAAATCCATTTTAAAGCCATTTTTAAGGCATTTCGCGCATACATGAAATGAACACATTTTTCTCCAAAACTATAACAGATGCAAGCTTGTCCTGTTTGGTGGAGATGATATTTAATAAAATAAGTAGAAATCCACTAAAAGTTTTGTTTGGTTATCTTGCAATCCCGAGATAATCGTCTCCATGCTCCAAATCCATTTTAAAGCCATTTTTAAGGCATTTCGCGCATACATGAAATGAACACATTTTTCTCCAAAACTATAACAGATGCAAGCTTGTCCTGTTTGGTGGAGATGATATTTAATAAAATAAGTAGAAATCCACTAAAAGTTTTGTTTGGTTATCTTGCAATCCCGAGATAATCGTCTCCATGCTCCAAATCCATTTTAAAGCCATTTTTAAGGCATTTCGCGCATACATGAAATGAACACATTTTTCTCCAAAACTATAACAGATGCAAGCTTGTCCTGTTTGGTGGAGATGATATTTAATAAAATAAGTAGAAATCCACTAAAAGTTTTGTTTGGTTATCTTGCAATCCCGAGATAATCGTCTCCATGCTCCAAATCCATTTTAAAGCCATTTTTAAGGCATTTCGCGCATACATGAAATGAACACATTTTTCTCCAAAACTATAACAGATGCAAGCTTGTCCTGTTTGGTGGAGATGATATTTAATAAAATAAGTAGAAATCCACTAAAAGTTTTGTTTGGTTATCTTGCAATCCCGAGATAATCGTCTCCATGCTCCAAATCCATTTTAAAGCCATTTTTAAGGCATTTCGCGCATACATGAAATGAACACATTTTTCTCCAAAACTATAACAGATGCAAGCTTGTCCTGTTTGGTGGAGATGATATTTAATAAAATAAGTAGAAATCCACTAAAAGTTTTGTTTGGTTATCTTGCAATCCCGAGATAATCGTCTCCATGCTCCAAATCCATTTTAAAGCCATTTTTAAGGCATTTCGCGCATACATGAAATGAACACATTTTTCTCCAAAACTATAACAGATGCAAGCTTGTCCTGTTTGGTGGAGATGATATTTAATAAAATAAGTAGAAATCCACTAAAAGTTTTGTTTGGTTATCTTGCAATCCCGAGATAATCGTCTCCATGCTCCAAATCCATTTTAAAGCCATTTTTAAGGCATTTCGCGCATACATGAAATGAACACATTTTTCTCCAAAACTATAACAGATGCAAGCTTGTCCTGTTTGGTGGAGATGATATTTAATAAAATAAGTAGAAATCCACTAAAAGTTTTGTTTGGTTATCTTGCAATCCCGAGATAATCGTCTCCATGCTCCAAATCCATTTTAAAGCCATTTTTAAGGCATTTCGCGCATACATGAAATGAACACATTTTTCTCCAAAACTATAACAGATGCAAGCTTGTCCTGTTTGGTGGAGATGATATTTAATAAAATAAGTAGAAATCCACTAAAAGTTTTGTTTGGTTATCTTGCAATCCCGAGATAATCGTCTCCATGCTCCAAATCCATTTTAAAGCCATTTTTAAGGCATTTCGCGCATACATGAAATGAACACATTTTTCTCCAAAACTATAACAGATGCAAGCTTGTCCTGTTTGGTGGAGATGATATTTAATAAAATAAGTAGAAATCCACTAAAAGTTTTGTTTGGTTATCTTGCAATCCCGAGATAATCGTCTCCATGCTCCAAATCCATTTTAAAGCCATTTTTAAGGCATTTCGCGCATACATGAAATGAACACATTTTTCTCCAAAACTATAACAGATGCAAGCTTGTCCTGTTTGGTGGAGATGATATTTAATAAAATAAGTAGAAATCCACTAAAAGTTTTGTTTGGTTATCTTGCAATCCCGAGATAATCGTCTCCATGCTCCAAATCCATTTTAAAGCCATTTTTAAGGCATTTCGCGCATACATGAAATGAACACATTTTTCTCCAAAACTATAACAGATGCAAGCTTGTCCTGTTTGGTGGAGATGATATTTAATAAAATAAGTAGAAATCCACTAAAAGTTTTGTTTGGTTATCTTGCAATCCCGAGATAATCGTCTCCATGCTCCAAATCCATTTTAAAGCCATTTTTAAGGCATTTCGCGCATACATGAAATGAACACATTTTTCTCCAAAACTATAACAGATGCAAGCTTGTCCTGTTTGGTGGAGATGATATTTAATAAAATAAGTAGAAATCCACTAAAAGTTTTGTTTGGTTATCTTGCAATCCCGAGATAATCGTCTCCATGCTCCAAATCCATTTTAAAGCCATTTTTAAGGCATTTCGCGCATACATGAAATGAACACATTTTTCTCCAAAACTATAACAGATGCAAGCTTGTCCTGTTTGGTGGAGATGATATTTAATAAAATAAGTAGAAATCCACTAAAAGTTTTGTTTGGTTATCTTGCAATCCCGAGATAATCGTCTCCATGCTCCAAATCCATTTTAAAGCCATTTTTAAGGCATTTCGCGCATACATGAAATGAACACATTTTTCTCCAAAACTATAACAGATGCAAGCTTGTCCTGTTTGGTGGAGATGATATTTAATAAAATAAGTAGAAATCCACTAAAAGTTTTGTTTGGTTATCTTGCAATCCCGAGATAATCGTCTCCATGCTCCAAATCCATTTTAAAGCCATTTTTAAGGCATTTCGCGCATACATGAAATGAACACATTTTTCTCCAAAACTATAACAGATGCAAGCTTGTCCTGTTTGGTGGAGATGATATTTAATAAAATAAGTAGAAATCCACTAAAAGTTTTGTTTGGTTATCTTGCAATCCCGAGATAATCGTCTCCATGCTCCAAATCCATTTTAAAGCCATTTTTAAGGCATTTCGCGCATACATGAAATGAACACATTTTTCTCCAAAACTATAACAGATGCAAGCTTGTCCTGTTTGGTGGAGATGATATTTAATAAAATAAGTAGAAATCCACTAAAAGTTTTGTTTGGTTATCTTGCAATCCCGAGATAATCGTCTCCATGCTCCAAATCCATTTTAAAGCCATTTTTAAGGCATTTCGCGCATACATGAAATGAACACATTTTTCTCCAAAACTATAACAGATGCAAGCTTGTCCTGTTTGGTGGAGATGATATTTAATAAAATAAGTAGAAATCCACTAAAAGTTTTGTTTGGTTATCTTGCAATCCCGAGATAATCGTCTCCATGCTCCAAATCCATTTTAAAGCCATTTTTAAGGCATTTCGCGCATACATGAAATGAACACATTTTTCTCCAAAACTATAACAGATGCAAGCTTGTCCTGTTTGGTGGAGATGATATTTAATAAAATAAGTAGAAATCCACTAAAAGTTTTGTTTGGTTATCTTGCAATCCCGAGATAATCGTCTCCATGCTCCAAATCCATTTTAAAGCCATTTTTAAGGCATTTCGCGCATACATGAAATGAACACATTTTTCTCCAAAACTATAACAGATGCAAGCTTGTCCTGTTTGGTGGAGATGATATTTAATAAAATAAGTAGAAATCCACTAAAAGTTTTGTTTGGTTATCTTGCAATCCCGAGATAATCGTCTCCATGCTCCAAATCCATTTTAAAGCCATTTTTAAGGCATTTCGCGCATACATGAAATGAACACATTTTTCTCCAAAACTATAACAGATGCAAGCTTGTCCTGTTTGGTGGAGATGATATTTAATAAAATAAGTAGAAATCCACTAAAAGTTTTGTTTGGTTATCTTGCAATCCCGAGATAATCGTCTCCATGCTCCAAATCCATTTTAAAGCCATTTTTAAGGCATTTCGCGCATACATGAAATGAACACATTTTTCTCCAAAACTATAACAGATGCAAGCTTGTCCTGTTTGGTGGAGATGATATTTAATAAAATAAGTAGAAATCCACTAAAAGTTTTGTTTGGTTATCTTGCAATCCCGAGATAATCGTCTCCATGCTCCAAATCCATTTTAAAGCCATTTTTAAGGCATTTCGCGCATACATGAAATGAACACATTTTTCTCCAAAACTATAACAGATGCAAGCTTGTCCTGTTTGGTGGAGATGATATTTAATAAAATAAGTAGAAATCCACTAAAAGTTTTGTTTGGTTATCTTGCAATCCCGAGATAATCGTCTCCATGCTCCAAATCCATTTTAAAGCCATTTTTAAGGCATTTCGCGCATACATGAAATGAACACATTTTTCTCCAAAACTATAACAGATGCAAGCTTGTCCTGTTTGGTGGAGATGATATTTAATAAAATAAGTAGAAATCCACTAAAAGTTTTGTTTGGTTATCTTGCAATCCCGAGATAATCGTCTCCATGCTCCAAATCCATTTTAAAGCCATTTTTAAGGCATTTCGCGCATACATGAAATGAACACATTTTTCTCCAAAACTATAACAGATGCAAGCTTGTCCTGTTTGGTGGAGATGATATTTAATAAAATAAGTAGAAATCCACTAAAAGTTTTGTTTGGTTATCTTGCAATCCCGAGATAATCGTCTCCATGCTCCAAATCCATTTTAAAGCCATTTTTAAGGCATTTCGCGCATACATGAAATGAACACATTTTTCTCCAAAACTATAACAGATGCAAGCTTGTCCTGTTTGGTGGAGATGATATTTAATAAAATAAGTAGAAATCCACTAAAAGTTTTGTTTGGTTATCTTGCAATCCCGAGATAATCGTCTCCATGCTCCAAATCCATTTTAAAGCCATTTTTAAGGCATTTCGCGCATACATGAAATGAACACATTTTTCTCCAAAACTATAACAGATGCAAGCTTGTCCTGTTTGGTGGAGATGATATTTAATAAAATAAGTAGAAATCCACTAAAAGTTTTGTTTGGTTATCTTGCAATCCCGAGATAATCGTCTCCATGCTCCAAATCCATTTTAAAGCCATTTTTAAGGCATTTCGCGCATACATGAAATGAACACATTTTTCTCCAAAACTATAACAGATGCAAGCTTGTCCTGTTTGGTGGAGATGATATTTAATAAAATAAGTAGAAATCCACTAAAAGTTTTGTTTGGTTATCTTGCAATCCCGAGATAATCGTCTCCATGCTCCAAATCCATTTTAAAGCCATTTTTAAGGCATTTCGCGCATACATGAAATGAACACATTTTTCTCCAAAACTATAACAGATGCAAGCTTGTCCTGTTTGGTGGAGATGATATTTAATAAAATAAGTAGAAATCCACTAAAAGTTTTGTTTGGTTATCTTGCAATCCCGAGATAATCGTCTCCATGCTCCAAATCCATTTTAAAGCCATTTTTAAGGCATTTCGCGCATACATGAAATGAACACATTTTTCTCCAAAACTATAACAGATGCAAGCTTGTCCTGTTTGGTGGAGATGATATTTAATAAAATAAGTAGAAATCCACTAAAAGTTTTGTTTGGTTATCTTGCAATCCCGAGATAATCGTCTCCATGCTCCAAATCCATTTTAAAGCCATTTTTAAGGCATTTCGCGCATACATGAAATGAACACATTTTTCTCCAAAACTATAACAGATGCAAGCTTGTCCTGTTTGGTGGAGATGATATTTAATAAAATAAGTAGAAATCCACTAAAAGTTTTGTTTGGTTATCTTGCAATCCCGAGATAATCGTCTCCATGCTCCAAATCCATTTTAAAGCCATTTTTAAGGCATTTCGCGCATACATGAAATGAACACATTTTTCTCCAAAACTATAACAGATGCAAGCTTGTCCTGTTTGGTGGAGATGATATTTAATAAAATAAGTAGAAATCCACTAAAAGTTTTGTTTGGTTATCTTGCAATCCCGAGATAATCGTCTCCATGCTCCAAATCCATTTTAAAGCCATTTTTAAGGCATTTCGCGCATACATGAAATGAACACATTTTTCTCCAAAACTATAACAGATGCAAGCTTGTCCTGTTTGGTGGAGATGATATTTAATAAAATAAGTAGAAATCCACTAAAAGTTTTGTTTGGTTATCTTGCAATCCCGAGATAATCGTCTCCATGCTCCAAATCCATTTTAAAGCCATTTTTAAGGCATTTCGCGCATACATGAAATGAACACATTTTTCTCCAAAACTATAACAGATGCAAGCTTGTCCTGTTTGGTGGAGATGATATTTAATAAAATAAGTAGAAATCCACTAAAAGTTTTGTTTGGTTATCTTGCAATCCCGAGATAATCGTCTCCATGCTCCAAATCCATTTTAAAGCCATTTTTAAGGCATTTCGCGCATACATGAAATGAACACATTTTTCTCCAAAACTATAACAGATGCAAGCTTGTCCTGTTTGGTGGAGATGATATTTAATAAAATAAGTAGAAATCCACTAAAAGTTTTGTTTGGTTATCTTGCAATCCCGAGATAATCGTCTCCATGCTCCAAATCCATTTTAAAGCCATTTTTAAGGCATTTCGCGCATACATGAAATGAACACATTTTTCTCCAAAACTATAACAGATGCAAGCTTGTCCTGTTTGGTGGAGATGATATTTAATAAAATAAGTAGAAATCCACTAAAAGTTTTGTTTGGTTATCTTGCAATCCCGAGATAATCGTCTCCATGCTCCAAATCCATTTTAAAGCCATTTTTAAGGCATTTCGCGCATACATGAAATGAACACATTTTTCTCCAAAACTATAACAGATGCAAGCTTGTCCTGTTTGGTGGAGATGATATTTAATAAAATAAGTAGAAATCCACTAAAAGTTTTGTTTGGTTATCTTGCAATCCCGAGATAATCGTCTCCATGCTCCAAATCCATTTTAAAGCCATTTTTAAGGCATTTCGCGCATACATGAAATGAACACATTTTTCTCCAAAACTATAACAGATGCAAGCTTGTCCTGTTTGGTGGAGATGATATTTAATAAAATAAGTAGAAATCCACTAAAAGTTTTGTTTGGTTATCTTGCAATCCCGAGATAATCGTCTCCATGCTCCAAATCCATTTTAAAGCCATTTTTAAGGCATTTCGCGCATACATGAAATGAACACATTTTTCTCCAAAACTATAACAGATGCAAGCTTGTCCTGTTTGGTGGAGATGATATTTAATAAAATAAGTAGAAATCCACTAAAAGTTTTGTTTGGTTATCTTGCAATCCCGAGATAATCGTCTCCATGCTCCAAATCCATTTTAAAGCCATTTTTAAGGCATTTCGCGCATACATGAAATGAACACATTTTTCTCCAAAACTATAACAGATGCAAGCTTGTCCTGTTTGGTGGAGATGATATTTAATAAAATAAGTAGAAATCCACTAAAAGTTTTGTTTGGTTATCTTGCAATCCCGAGATAATCGTCTCCATGCTCCAAATCCATTTTAAAGCCATTTTTAAGGCATTTCGCGCATACATGAAATGAACACATTTTTCTCCAAAACTATAACAGATGCAAGCTTGTCCTGTTTGGTGGAGATGATATTTAATAAAATAAGTAGAAATCCACTAAAAGTTTTGTTTGGTTATCTTGCAATCCCGAGATAATCGTCTCCATGCTCCAAATCCATTTTAAAGCCATTTTTAAGGCATTTCGCGCATACATGAAATGAACACATTTTTCTCCAAAACTATAACAGATGCAAGCTTGTCCTGTTTGGTGGAGATGATATTTAATAAAATAAGTAGAAATCCACTAAAAGTTTTGTTTGGTTATCTTGCAATCCCGAGATAATCGTCTCCATGCTCCAAATCCATTTTAAAGCCATTTTTAAGGCATTTCGCGCATACATGAAATGAACACATTTTTCTCCAAAACTATAACAGATGCAAGCTTGTCCTGTTTGGTGGAGATGATATTTAATAAAATAAGTAGAAATCCACTAAAAGTTTTGTTTGGTTATCTTGCAATCCCGAGATAATCGTCTCCATGCTCCAAATCCATTTTAAAGCCATTTTTAAGGCATTTCGCGCATACATGAAATGAACACATTTTTCTCCAAAACTATAACAGATGCAAGCTTGTCCTGTTTGGTGGAGATGATATTTAATAAAATAAGTAGAAATCCACTAAAAGTTTTGTTTGGTTATCTTGCAATCCCGAGATAATCGTCTCCATGCTCCAAATCCATTTTAAAGCCATTTTTAAGGCATTTCGCGCATACATGAAATGAACACATTTTTCTCCAAAACTATAACAGATGCAAGCTTGTCCTGTTTGGTGGAGATGATATTTAATAAAATAAGTAGAAATCCACTAAAAGTTTTGTTTGGTTATCTTGCAATCCCGAGATAATCGTCTCCATGCTCCAAATCCATTTTAAAGCCATTTTTAAGGCATTTCGCGCATACATGAAATGAACACATTTTTCTCCAAAACTATAACAGATGCAAGCTTGTCCTGTTTGGTGGAGATGATATTTAATAAAATAAGTAGAAATCCACTAAAAGTTTTGTTTGGTTATCTTGCAATCCCGAGATAATCGTCTCCATGCTCCAAATCCATTTTAAAGCCATTTTTAAGGCATTTCGCGCATACATGAAATGAACACATTTTTCTCCAAAACTATAACAGATGCAAGCTTGTCCTGTTTGGTGGAGATGATATTTAATAAAATAAGTAGAAATCCACTAAAAGTTTTGTTTGGTTATCTTGCAATCCCGAGATAATCGTCTCCATGCTCCAAATCCATTTTAAAGCCATTTTTAAGGCATTTCGCGCATACATGAAATGAACACATTTTTCTCCAAAACTATAACAGATGCAAGCTTGTCCTGTTTGGTGGAGATGATATTTAATAAAATAAGTAGAAATCCACTAAAAGTTTTGTTTGGTTATCTTGCAATCCCGAGATAATCGTCTCCATGCTCCAAATCCATTTTAAAGCCATTTTTAAGGCATTTCGCGCATACATGAAATGAACACATTTTTCTCCAAAACTATAACAGATGCAAGCTTGTCCTGTTTGGTGGAGATGATATTTAATAAAATAAGTAGAAATCCACTAAAAGTTTTGTTTGGTTATCTTGCAATCCCGAGATAATCGTCTCCATGCTCCAAATCCATTTTAAAGCCATTTTTAAGGCATTTCGCGCATACATGAAATGAACACATTTTTCTCCAAAACTATAACAGATGCAAGCTTGTCCTGTTTGGTGGAGATGATATTTAATAAAATAAGTAGAAATCCACTAAAAGTTTTGTTTGGTTATCTTGCAATCCCGAGATAATCGTCTCCATGCTCCAAATCCATTTTAAAGCCATTTTTAAGGCATTTCGCGCATACATGAAATGAACACATTTTTCTCCAAAACTATAACAGATGCAAGCTTGTCCTGTTTGGTGGAGATGATATTTAATAAAATAAGTAGAAATCCACTAAAAGTTTTGTTTGGTTATCTTGCAATCCCGAGATAATCGTCTCCATGCTCCAAATCCATTTTAAAGCCATTTTTAAGGCATTTCGCGCATACATGAAATGAACACATTTTTCTCCAAAACTATAACAGATGCAAGCTTGTCCTGTTTGGTGGAGATGATATTTAATAAAATAAGTAGAAATCCACTAAAAGTTTTGTTTGGTTATCTTGCAATCCCGAGATAATCGTCTCCATGCTCCAAATCCATTTTAAAGCCATTTTTAAGGCATTTCGCGCATACATGAAATGAACACATTTTTCTCCAAAACTATAACAGATGCAAGCTTGTCCTGTTTGGTGGAGATGATATTTAATAAAATAAGTAGAAATCCACTAAAAGTTTTGTTTGGTTATCTTGCAATCCCGAGATAATCGTCTCCATGCTCCAAATCCATTTTAAAGCCATTTTTAAGGCATTTCGCGCATACATGAAATGAACACATTTTTCTCCAAAACTATAACAGATGCAAGCTTGTCCTGTTTGGTGGAGATGATATTTAATAAAATAAGTAGAAATCCACTAAAAGTTTTGTTTGGTTATCTTGCAATCCCGAGATAATCGTCTCCATGCTCCAAATCCATTTTAAAGCCATTTTTAAGGCATTTCGCGCATACATGAAATGAACACATTTTTCTCCAAAACTATAACAGATGCAAGCTTGTCCTGTTTGGTGGAGATGATATTTAATAAAATAAGTAGAAATCCACTAAAAGTTTTGTTTGGTTATCTTGCAATCCCGAGATAATCGTCTCCATGCTCCAAATCCATTTTAAAGCCATTTTTAAGGCATTTCGCGCATACATGAAATGAACACATTTTTCTCCAAAACTATAACAGATGCAAGCTTGTCCTGTTTGGTGGAGATGATATTTAATAAAATAAGTAGAAATCCACTAAAAGTTTTGTTTGGTTATCTTGCAATCCCGAGATAATCGTCTCCATGCTCCAAATCCATTTTAAAGCCATTTTTAAGGCATTTCGCGCATACATGAAATGAACACATTTTTCTCCAAAACTATAACAGATGCAAGCTTGTCCTGTTTGGTGGAGATGATATTTAATAAAATAAGTAGAAATCCACTAAAAGTTTTGTTTGGTTATCTTGCAATCCCGAGATAATCGTCTCCATGCTCCAAATCCATTTTAAAGCCATTTTTAAGGCATTTCGCGCATACATGAAATGAACACATTTTTCTCCAAAACTATAACAGATGCAAGCTTGTCCTGTTTGGTGGAGATGATATTTAATAAAATAAGTAGAAATCCACTAAAAGTTTTGTTTGGTTATCTTGCAATCCCGAGATAATCGTCTCCATGCTCCAAATCCATTTTAAAGCCATTTTTAAGGCATTTCGCGCATACATGAAATGAACACATTTTTCTCCAAAACTATAACAGATGCAAGCTTGTCCTGTTTGGTGGAGATGATATTTAATAAAATAAGTAGAAATCCACTAAAAGTTTTGTTTGGTTATCTTGCAATCCCGAGATAATCGTCTCCATGCTCCAAATCCATTTTAAAGCCATTTTTAAGGCATTTCGCGCATACATGAAATGAACACATTTTTCTCCAAAACTATAACAGATGCAAGCTTGTCCTGTTTGGTGGAGATGATATTTAATAAAATAAGTAGAAATCCACTAAAAGTTTTGTTTGGTTATCTTGCAATCCCGAGATAATCGTCTCCATGCTCCAAATCCATTTTAAAGCCATTTTTAAGGCATTTCGCGCATACATGAAATGAACACATTTTTCTCCAAAACTATAACAGATGCAAGCTTGTCCTGTTTGGTGGAGATGATATTTAATAAAATAAGTAGAAATCCACTAAAAGTTTTGTTTGGTTATCTTGCAATCCCGAGATAATCGTCTCCATGCTCCAAATCCATTTTAAAGCCATTTTTAAGGCATTTCGCGCATACATGAAATGAACACATTTTTCTCCAAAACTATAACAGATGCAAGCTTGTCCTGTTTGGTGGAGATGATATTTAATAAAATAAGTAGAAATCCACTAAAAGTTTTGTTTGGTTATCTTGCAATCCCGAGATAATCGTCTCCATGCTCCAAATCCATTTTAAAGCCATTTTTAAGGCATTTCGCGCATACATGAAATGAACACATTTTTCTCCAAAACTATAACAGATGCAAGCTTGTCCTGTTTGGTGGAGATGATATTTAATAAAATAAGTAGAAATCCACTAAAAGTTTTGTTTGGTTATCTTGCAATCCCGAGATAATCGTCTCCATGCTCCAAATCCATTTTAAAGCCATTTTTAAGGCATTTCGCGCATACATGAAATGAACACATTTTTCTCCAAAACTATAACAGATGCAAGCTTGTCCTGTTTGGTGGAGATGATATTTAATAAAATAAGTAGAAATCCACTAAAAGTTTTGTTTGGTTATCTTGCAATCCCGAGATAATCGTCTCCATGCTCCAAATCCATTTTAAAGCCATTTTTAAGGCATTTCGCGCATACATGAAATGAACACATTTTTCTCCAAAACTATAACAGATGCAAGCTTGTCCTGTTTGGTGGAGATGATATTTAATAAAATAAGTAGAAATCCACTAAAAGTTTTGTTTGGTTATCTTGCAATCCCGAGATAATCGTCTCCATGCTCCAAATCCATTTTAAAGCCATTTTTAAGGCATTTCGCGCATACATGAAATGAACACATTTTTCTCCAAAACTATAACAGATGCAAGCTTGTCCTGTTTGGTGGAGATGATATTTAATAAAATAAGTAGAAATCCACTAAAAGTTTTGTTTGGTTATCTTGCAATCCCGAGATAATCGTCTCCATGCTCCAAATCCATTTTAAAGCCATTTTTAAGGCATTTCGCGCATACATGAAATGAACACATTTTTCTCCAAAACTATAACAGATGCAAGCTTGTCCTGTTTGGTGGAGATGATATTTAATAAAATAAGTAGAAATCCACTAAAAGTTTTGTTTGGTTATCTTGCAATCCCGAGATAATCGTCTCCATGCTCCAAATCCATTTTAAAGCCATTTTTAAGGCATTTCGCGCATACATGAAATGAACACATTTTTCTCCAAAACTATAACAGATGCAAGCTTGTCCTGTTTGGTGGAGATGATATTTAATAAAATAAGTAGAAATCCACTAAAAGTTTTGTTTGGTTATCTTGCAATCCCGAGATAATCGTCTCCATGCTCCAAATCCATTTTAAAGCCATTTTTAAGGCATTTCGCGCATACATGAAATGAACACATTTTTCTCCAAAACTATAACAGATGCAAGCTTGTCCTGTTTGGTGGAGATGATATTTAATAAAATAAGTAGAAATCCACTAAAAGTTTTGTTTGGTTATCTTGCAATCCCGAGATAATCGTCTCCATGCTCCAAATCCATTTTAAAGCCATTTTTAAGGCATTTCGCGCATACATGAAATGAACACATTTTTCTCCAAAACTATAACAGATGCAAGCTTGTCCTGTTTGGTGGAGATGATATTTAATAAAATAAGTAGAAATCCACTAAAAGTTTTGTTTGGTTATCTTGCAATCCCGAGATAATCGTCTCCATGCTCCAAATCCATTTTAAAGCCATTTTTAAGGCATTTCGCGCATACATGAAATGAACACATTTTTCTCCAAAACTATAACAGATGCAAGCTTGTCCTGTTTGGTGGAGATGATATTTAATAAAATAAGTAGAAATCCACTAAAAGTTTTGTTTGGTTATCTTGCAATCCCGAGATAATCGTCTCCATGCTCCAAATCCATTTTAAAGCCATTTTTAAGGCATTTCGCGCATACATGAAATGAACACATTTTTCTCCAAAACTATAACAGATGCAAGCTTGTCCTGTTTGGTGGAGATGATATTTAATAAAATAAGTAGAAATCCACTAAAAGTTTTGTTTGGTTATCTTGCAATCCCGAGATAATCGTCTCCATGCTCCAAATCCATTTTAAAGCCATTTTTAAGGCATTTCGCGCATACATGAAATGAACACATTTTTCTCCAAAACTATAACAGATGCAAGCTTGTCCTGTTTGGTGGAGATGATATTTAATAAAATAAGTAGAAATCCACTAAAAGTTTTGTTTGGTTATCTTGCAATCCCGAGATAATCGTCTCCATGCTCCAAATCCATTTTAAAGCCATTTTTAAGGCATTTCGCGCATACATGAAATGAACACATTTTTCTCCAAAACTATAACAGATGCAAGCTTGTCCTGTTTGGTGGAGATGATATTTAATAAAATAAGTAGAAATCCACTAAAAGTTTTGTTTGGTTATCTTGCAATCCCGAGATAATCGTCTCCATGCTCCAAATCCATTTTAAAGCCATTTTTAAGGCATTTCGCGCATACATGAAATGAACACATTTTTCTCCAAAACTATAACAGATGCAAGCTTGTCCTGTTTGGTGGAGATGATATTTAATAAAATAAGTAGAAATCCACTAAAAGTTTTGTTTGGTTATCTTGCAATCCCGAGATAATCGTCTCCATGCTCCAAATCCATTTTAAAGCCATTTTTAAGGCATTTCGCGCATACATGAAATGAACACATTTTTCTCCAAAACTATAACAGATGCAAGCTTGTCCTGTTTGGTGGAGATGATATTTAATAAAATAAGTAGAAATCCACTAAAAGTTTTGTTTGGTTATCTTGCAATCCCGAGATAATCGTCTCCATGCTCCAAATCCATTTTAAAGCCATTTTTAAGGCATTTCGCGCATACATGAAATGAACACATTTTTCTCCAAAACTATAACAGATGCAAGCTTGTCCTGTTTGGTGGAGATGATATTTAATAAAATAAGTAGAAATCCACTAAAAGTTTTGTTTGGTTATCTTGCAATCCCGAGATAATCGTCTCCATGCTCCAAATCCATTTTAAAGCCATTTTTAAGGCATTTCGCGCATACATGAAATGAACACATTTTTCTCCAAAACTATAACAGATGCAAGCTTGTCCTGTTTGGTGGAGATGATATTTAATAAAATAAGTAGAAATCCACTAAAAGTTTTGTTTGGTTATCTTGCAATCCCGAGATAATCGTCTCCATGCTCTCAAATCCATTTTAAAGCCATTTTTAAGGCATTTCGCGCATACATGAAATGAACACATTTTTCTCCAAAACTATAACAGATGCAAGCTTGTCCTGTTTGGTGGAGATGATATTTAATAAAATAAGTAGAAATCCACTAAAAGTTTTGTTTGGTTATCTTGCAATCCCGAGATAATCGTCTCCATGCTCCAAATCCATTTTAAAGCCATTTTTAAGGCATTTCGCGCATACATGAAATGAACACATTTTTCTCCAAAACTATAACAGATGCAAGCTTGTCCTGTTTGGTGGAGATGATATTTAATAAAATAAGTAGAAATCCACTAAAAGTTTTGTTTGGTTATCTTGCAATCCCGAGATAATCGTCTCCATGCTCCAAATCCATTTTAAAGCCATTTTTAAGGCATTTCGCGCATACATGAAATGAACACATTTTTCTCCAAAACTATAACAGATGCAAGCTTGTCCTGTTTGGTGGAGATGATATTTAATAAAATAAGTAGAAATCCACTAAAAGTTTTGTTTGGTTATCTTGCAATCCCGAGATAATCGTCTCCATGCTCCAAATCCATTTTAAAGCCATTTTTAAGGCATTTCGCGCATACATGAAATGAACACATTTTTCTCCAAAACTATAACAGATGCAAGCTTGTCCTGTTTGGTGGAGATGATATTTAATAAAATAAGTAGAAATCCACTAAAAGTTTTGTTTGGTTATCTTGCAATCCCGAGATAATCGTCTCCATGCTCCAAATCCATTTTAAAGCCATTTTTAAGGCATTTCGCGCATACATGAAATGAACACATTTTTCTCCAAAACTATAACAGATGCAAGCTTGTCCTGTTTGGTGGAGATGATATTTAATAAAATAAGTAGAAATCCACTAAAAGTTTTGTTTGGTTATCTTGCAATCCCGAGATAATCGTCTCCATGCTCCAAATCCATTTTAAAGCCATTTTTAAGGCATTTCGCGCATACATGAAATGAACACATTTTTCTCCAAAACTATAACAGATGCAAGCTTGTCCTGTTTGGTGGAGATGATATTTAATAAAATAAGTAGAAATCCACTAAAAGTTTTGTTTGGTTATCTTGCAATCCCGAGATAATCGTCTCCATGCTCCAAATCCATTTTAAAGCCATTTTTAAGGCATTTCGCGCATACATGAAATGAACACATTTTTCTCCAAAACTATAACAGATGCAAGCTTGTCCTGTTTGGTGGAGATGATATTTAATAAAATAAGTAGAAATCCACTAAAAGTTTTGTTTGGTTATCTTGCAATCCCGAGATAATCGTCTCCATGCTCCAAATCCATTTTAAAGCCATTTTTAAGGCATTTCGCGCATACATGAAATGAACACATTTTTCTCCAAAACTATAACAGATGCAAGCTTGTCCTGTTTGGTGGAGATGATATTTAATAAAATAAGTAGAAATCCACTAAAAGTTTTGTTTGGTTATCTTGCAATCCCGAGATAATCGTCTCCATGCTCCAAATCCATTTTAAAGCCATTTTTAAGGCATTTCGCGCATACATGAAATGAACACATTTTTCTCCAAAACTATAACAGATGCAAGCTTGTCCTGTTTGGTGGAGATGATATTTAATAAAATAAGTAGAAATCCACTAAAAGTTTTGTTTGGTTATCTTGCAATCCCGAGATAATCGTCTCCATGCTCCAAATCCATTTTAAAGCCATTTTTAAGGCATTTCGCGCATACATGAAATGAACACATTTTTCTCCAAAACTATAACAGATGCAAGCTTGTCCTGTTTGGTGGAGATGATATTTAATAAAATAAGTAGAAATCCACTAAAAGTTTTGTTTGGTTATCTTGCAATCCCGAGATAATCGTCTCCATGCTCCAAATCCATTTTAAAGCCATTTTTAAGGCATTTCGCGCATACATGAAATGAACACATTTTTCTCCAAAACTATAACAGATGCAAGCTTGTCCTGTTTGGTGGAGATGATATTTAATAAAATAAGTAGAAATCCACTAAAAGTTTTGTTTGGTTATCTTGCAATCCCGAGATAATCGTCTCCATGCTCCAAATCCATTTTAAAGCCATTTTTAAGGCATTTCGCGCATACATGAAATGAACACATTTTTCTCCAAAACTATAACAGATGCAAGCTTGTCCTGTTTGGTGGAGATGATATTTAATAAAATAAGTAGAAATCCACTAAAAGTTTTGTTTGGTTATCTTGCAATCCCGAGATAATCGTCTCCATGCTCCAAATCCATTTTAAAGCCATTTTTAAGGCATTTCGCGCATACATGAAATGAACACATTTTTCTCCAAAACTATAACAGATGCAAGCTTGTCCTGTTTGGTGGAGATGATATTTAATAAAATAAGTAGAAATCCACTAAAAGTTTTGTTTGGTTATCTTGCAATCCCGAGATAATCGTCTCCATGCTCCAAATCCATTTTAAAGCCATTTTTAAGGCATTTCGCGCATACATGAAATGAACACATTTTTCTCCAAAACTATAACAGATGCAAGCTTGTCCTGTTTGGTGGAGATGATATTTAATAAAATAAGTAGAAATCCACTAAAAGTTTTGTTTGGTTATCTTGCAATCCCGAGATAATCGTCTCCATGCTCCAAATCCATTTTAAAGCCATTTTTAAGGCATTTCGCGCATACATGAAATGAACACATTTTTCTCCAAAACTATAACAGATGCAAGCTTGTCCTGTTTGGTGGAGATGATATTTAATAAAATAAGTAGAAATCCACTAAAAGTTTTGTTTGGTTATCTTGCAATCCCGAGATAATCGTCTCCATGCTCCAAATCCATTTTAAAGCCATTTTTAAGGCATTTCGCGCATACATGAAATGAACACATTTTTCTCCAAAACTATAACAGATGCAAGCTTGTCCTGTTTGGTGGAGATGATATTTAATAAAATAAGTAGAAATCCACTAAAAGTTTTGTTTGGTTATCTTGCAATCCCGAGATAATCGTCTCCATGCTCCAAATCCATTTTAAAGCCATTTTTAAGGCATTTCGCGCATACATGAAATGAACACATTTTTCTCCAAAACTATAACAGATGCAAGCTTGTCCTGTTTGGTGGAGATGATATTTAATAAAATAAGTAGAAATCCACTAAAAGTTTTGTTTGGTTATCTTGCAATCCCGAGATAATCGTCTCCATGCTCCAAATCCATTTTAAAGCCATTTTTAAGGCATTTCGCGCATACATGAAATGAACACATTTTTCTCCAAAACTATAACAGATGCAAGCTTGTCCTGTTTGGTGGAGATGATATTTAATAAAATAAGTAGAAATCCACTAAAAGTTTTGTTTGGTTATCTTGCAATCCCGAGATAATCGTCTCCATGCTCCAAATCCATTTTAAAGCCATTTTTAAGGCATTTCGCGCATACATGAAATGAACACATTTTTCTCCAAAACTATAACAGATGCAAGCTTGTCCTGTTTGGTGGAGATGATATTTAATAAAATAAGTAGAAATCCACTAAAAGTTTTGTTTGGTTATCTTGCAATCCCGAGATAATCGTCTCCATGCTCCAAATCCATTTTAAAGCCATTTTTAAGGCATTTCGCGCATACATGAAATGAACACATTTTTCTCCAAAACTATAACAGATGCAAGCTTGTCCTGTTTGGTGGAGATGATATTTAATAAAATAAGTAGAAATCCACTAAAAGTTTTGTTTGGTTATCTTGCAATCCCGAGATAATCGTCTCCATGCTCCAAATCCATTTTAAAGCCATTTTTAAGGCATTTCGCGCATACATGAAATGAACACATTTTTCTCCAAAACTATAACAGATGCAAGCTTGTCCTGTTTGGTGGAGATGATATTTAATAAAATAAGTAGAAATCCACTAAAAGTTTTGTTTGGTTATCTTGCAATCCCGAGATAATCGTCTCCATGCTCCAAATCCATTTTAAAGCCATTTTTAAGGCATTTCGCGCATACATGAAATGAACACATTTTTCTCCAAAACTATAACAGATGCAAGCTTGTCCTGTTTGGTGGAGATGATATTTAATAAAATAAGTAGAAATCCACTAAAAGTTTTGTTTGGTTATCTTGCAATCCCGAGATAATCGTCTCCATGCTCCAAATCCATTTTAAAGCCATTTTTAAGGCATTTCGCGCATACATGAAATGAACACATTTTTCTCCAAAACTATAACAGATGCAAGCTTGTCCTGTTTGGTGGAGATGATATTTAATAAAATAAGTAGAAATCCACTAAAAGTTTTGTTTGGTTATCTTGCAATCCCGAGATAATCGTCTCCATGCTCCAAATCCATTTTAAAGCCATTTTTAAGGCATTTCGCGCATACATGAAATGAACACATTTTTCTCCAAAACTATAACAGATGCAAGCTTGTCCTGTTTGGTGGAGATGATATTTAATAAAATAAGTAGAAATCCACTAAAAGTTTTGTTTGGTTATCTTGCAATCCCGAGATAATCGTCTCCATGCTCCAAATCCATTTTAAAGCCATTTTTAAGGCATTTCGCGCATACATGAAATGAACACATTTTTCTCCAAAACTATAACAGATGCAAGCTTGTCCTGTTTGGTGGAGATGATATTTAATAAAATAAGTAGAAATCTCACTAAAAGTTTTGTTTGGTTATATTGCAATCCCGAGATAATCGTCTCCATGCTCCAAATCCATTTTAAAGCCATTTTTAAGGCATTTCGCGCATACATGAAATGAACACATTTTTCTCCAAAACTATAACAGATGCAAGCTTGTCCTGTTTGGTGGAGATGATATTTAATAAAATAAGTAGAAATCCACTAAAAGTTTTGTTTGGTTATCTTGCAATCCCGAGATAATCGTCTCCATGCTCCAAATCCATTTTAAAGCCATTTTTAAGGCATTTCGCGCATACATGAAATGAACACATTTTTCTCCAAAACTATAACAGATGCAAGCTTGTCCTGTTTGGTGGAGATGATATTTAATAAAATAAGTAGAAATCCACTAAAAGTTTTGTTTGGTTATCTTGCAATCCCGAGATAATCGTCTCCATGCTCCAAATCCATTTTAAAGCCATTTTTAAGGCATTTCGCGCATACATGAAATGAACACATTTTTCTCCAAAACTATAACAGATGCAAGCTTGTCCTGTTTGGTGGAGATGATATTTAATAAAATAAGTAGAAATCCACTAAAAGTTTTGTTTGGTTATCTTGCAATCCCGAGATAATCGTCTCCATGCTCCAAATCCATTTTAAAGCCATTTTTAAGGCATTTCGCGCATACATGAAATGAACACATTTTTCTCCAAAACTATAACAGATGCAAGCTTGTCCTGTTTGGTGGAGATGATATTTAATAAAATAAGTAGAAATCCACTAAAAGTTTTGTTTGGTTATCTTGCAATCCCGAGATAATCGTCTCCATGCTCCAAATCCATTTTAAAGCCATTTTTAAGGCATTTCGCGCATACATGAAATGAACACATTTTTCTCCAAAACTATAACAGATGCAAGCTTGTCCTGTTTGGTGGAGATGATATTTAATAAAATAAGTAGAAATCCACTAAAAGTTTTGTTTGGTTATCTTGCAATCCCGAGATAATCGTCTCCATGCTCCAAATCCATTTTAAAGCCATTTTTAAGGCATTTCGCGCATACATGAAATGAACACATTTTTCTCCAAAACTATAACAGATGCAAGCTTGTCCTGTTTGGTGGAGATGATATTTAATAAAATAAGTAGAAATCCACTAAAAGTTTTGTTTGGTTATCTTGCAATCCCGAGATAATCGTCTCCATGCTCCAAATCCATTTTAAAGCCATTTTTAAGGCATTTCGCGCATACATGAAATGAACACATTTTTCTCCAAAACTATAACAGATGCAAGCTTGTCCTGTTTGGTGGAGATGATATTTAATAAAATAAGTAGAAATCCACTAAAAGTTTTGTTTGGTTATCTTGCAATCCCGAGATAATCGTCTCCATGCTCCAAATCCATTTTAAAGCCATTTTTAAGGCATTTCGCGCATACATGAAATGAACACATTTTTCTCCAAAACTATAACAGATGCAAGCTTGTCCTGTTTGGTGGAGATGATATTTAATAAAATAAGTAGAAATCCACTAAAAGTTTTGTTTGGTTATCTTGCAATCCCGAGATAATCGTCTCCATGCTCCAAATCCATTTTAAAGCCATTTTTAAGGCATTTCGCGCATACATGAAATGAACACATTTTTCTCCAAAACTATAACAGATGCAAGCTTGTCCTGTTTGGTGGAGATGATATTTAATAAAATAAGTAGAAATCCACTAAAAGTTTTGTTTGGTTATCTTGCAATCCCGAGATAATCGTCTCCATGCTCCAAATCCATTTTAAAGCCATTTTTAAGGCATTTCGCGCATACATGAAATGAACACATTTTTCTCCAAAACTATAACAGATGCAAGCTTGTCCTGTTTGGTGGAGATGATATTTAATAAAATAAGTAGAAATCCACTAAAAGTTTTGTTTGGTTATCTTGCAATCCCGAGATAATCGTCTCCATGCTCCAAATCCATTTTAAAGCCATTTTTAAGGCATTTCGCGCATACATGAAATGAACACATTTTTCTCCAAAACTATAACAGATGCAAGCTTGTCCTGTTTGGTGGAGATGATATTTAATAAAATAAGTAGAAATCCACTAAAAGTTTTGTTTGGTTATCTTGCAATCCCGAGATAATCGTCTCCATGCTCCAAATCCATTTTAAAGCCATTTTTAAGGCATTTCGCGCATACATGAAATGAACACATTTTTCTCCAAAACTATAACAGATGCAAGCTTGTCCTGTTTGGTGGAGATGATATTTAATAAAATAAGTAGAAATCCACTAAAAGTTTTGTTTGGTTATCTTGCAATCCCGAGATAATCGTCTCCATGCTCCAAATCCATTTTAAAGCCATTTTTAAGGCATTTCGCGCATACATGAAATGAACACATTTTTCTCCAAAACTATAACAGATGCAAGCTTGTCCTGTTTGGTGGAGATGATATTTAATAAAATAAGTAGAAATCCACTAAAAGTTTTGTTTGGTTATCTTGCAATCCCGAGATAATCGTCTCCATGCTCCAAATCCATTTTAAAGCCATTTTTAAGGCATTTCGCGCATACATGAAATGAACACATTTTTCTCCAAAACTATAACAGATGCAAGCTTGTCCTGTTTGGTGGAGATGATATTTAATAAAATAAGTAGAAATCCACTAAAAGTTTTGTTTGGTTATCTTGCAATCCCGAGATAATCGTCTCCATGCTCCAAATCCATTTTAAAGCCATTTTTAAGGCATTTCGCGCATACATGAAATGAACACATTTTTCTCCAAAACTATAACAGATGCAAGCTTGTCCTGTTTGGTGGAGATGATATTTAATAAAATAAGTAGAAATCCACTAAAAGTTTTGTTTGGTTATCTTGCAATCCCGAGATAATCGTCTCCATGCTCCAAATCCATTTTAAAGCCATTTTTAAGGCATTTCGCGCATACATGAAATGAACACATTTTTCTCCAAAACTATAACAGATGCAAGCTTGTCCTGTTTGGTGGAGATGATATTTAATAAAATAAGTAGAAATCCACTAAAAGTTTTGTTTGGTTATCTTGCAATCCCGAGATAATCGTCTCCATGCTCCAAATCCATTTTAAAGCCATTTTTAAGGCATTTCGCGCATACATGAAATGAACACATTTTTCTCCAAAACTATAACAGATGCAAGCTTGTCCTGTTTGGTGGAGATGATATTTAATAAAATAAGTAGAAATCCACTAAAAGTTTTGTTTGGTTATCTTGCAATCCCGAGATAATCGTCTCCATGCTCCAAATCCATTTTAAAGCCATTTTTAAGGCATTTCGCGCATACATGAAATGAACACATTTTTCTCCAAAACTATAACAGATGCAAGCTTGTCCTGTTTGGTGGAGATGATATTTAATAAAATAAGTAGAAATCCACTAAAAGTTTTGTTTGGTTATCTTGCAATCCCGAGATAATCGTCTCCATGCTCCAAATCCATTTTAAAGCCATTTTTAAGGCATTTCGCGCATACATGAAATGAACACATTTTTCTCCAAAACTATAACAGATGCAAGCTTGTCCTGTTTGGTGGAGATGATATTTAATAAAATAAGTAGAAATCCACTAAAAGTTTTGTTTGGTTATCTTGCAATCCCGAGATAATCGTCTCCATGCTCCAAATCCATTTTAAAGCCATTTTTAAGGCATTTCGCGCATACATGAAATGAACACATTTTTCTCCAAAACTATAACAGATGCAAGCTTGTCCTGTTTGGTGGAGATGATATTTAATAAAATAAGTAGAAATCCACTAAAAGTTTTGTTTGGTTATCTTGCAATCCCGAGATAATCGTCTCCATGCTCCAAATCCATTTTAAAGCCATTTTTAAGGCATTTCGCGCATACATGAAATGAACACATTTTTCTCCAAAACTATAACAGATGCAAGCTTGTCCTGTTTGGTGGAGATGATATTTAATAAAATAAGTAGAAATCCACTAAAAGTTTTGTTTGGTTATCTTGCAATCCCGAGATAATCGTCTCCATGCTCCAAATCCATTTTAAAGCCATTTTTAAGGCATTTCGCGCATACATGAAATGAACACATTTTTCTCCAAAACTATAACAGATGCAAGCTTGTCCTGTTTGGTGGAGATGATATTTAATAAAATAAGTAGAAATCCACTAAAAGTTTTGTTTGGTTATCTTGCAATCCCGAGATAATCGTCTCCATGCTCCAAATCCATTTTAAAGCCATTTTTAAGGCATTTCGCGCATACATGAAATGAACACATTTTTCTCCAAAACTATAACAGATGCAAGCTTGTCCTGTTTGGTGGAGATGATATTTAATAAAATAAGTAGAAATCCACTAAAAGTTTTGTTTGGTTATCTTGCAATCCCGAGATAATCGTCTCCATGCTCCAAATCCATTTTAAAGCCATTTTTAAGGCATTTCGCGCATACATGAAATGAACACATTTTTCTCCAAAACTATAACAGATGCAAGCTTGTCCTGTTTGGTGGAGATGATATTTAATAAAATAAGTAGAAATCCACTAAAAGTTTTGTTTGGTTATCTTGCAATCCCGAGATAATCGTCTCCATGCTCCAAATCCATTTTAAAGCCATTTTTAAGGCATTTCGCGCATACATGAAATGAACACATTTTTCTCCAAAACTATAACAGATGCAAGCTTGTCCTGTTTGGTGGAGATGATATTTAATAAAATAAGTAGAAATCCACTAAAAGTTTTGTTTGGTTATCTTGCAATCCCGAGATAATCGTCTCCATGCTCCAAATCCATTTTAAAGCCATTTTTAAGGCATTTCGCGCATACATGAAATGAACACATTTTTCTCCAAAACTATAACAGATGCAAGCTTGTCCTGTTTGGTGGAGATGATATTTAATAAAATAAGTAGAAATCCACTAAAAGTTTTGTTTGGTTATCTTGCAATCCCGAGATAATCGTCTCCATGCTCCAAATCCATTTTAAAGCCATTTTTAAGGCATTTCGCGCATACATGAAATGAACACATTTTTCTCCAAAACTATAACAGATGCAAGCTTGTCCTGTTTGGTGGAGATGATATTTAATAAAATAAGTAGAAATCCACTAAAAGTTTTGTTTGGTTATCTTGCAATCCCGAGATAATCGTCTCCATGCTCCAAATCCATTTTAAAGCCATTTTTAAGGCATTTCGCGCATACATGAAATGAACACATTTTTCTCCAAAACTATAACAGATGCAAGCTTGTCCTGTTTGGTGGAGATGATATTTAATAAAATAAGTAGAAATCCACTAAAAGTTTTGTTTGGTTATCTTGCAATCCCGAGATAATCGTCTCCATGCTCCAAATCCATTTTAAAGCCATTTTTAAGGCATTTCGCGCATACATGAAATGAACACATTTTTCTCCAAAACTATAACAGATGCAAGCTTGTCCTGTTTGGTGGAGATGATATTTAATAAAATAAGTAGAAATCCACTAAAAGTTTTGTTTGGTTATCTTGCAATCCCGAGATAATCGTCTCCATGCTCCAAATCCATTTTAAAGCCATTTTTAAGGCATTTCGCGCATACATGAAATGAACACATTTTTCTCCAAAACTATAACAGATGCAAGCTTGTCCTGTTTGGTGGAGATGATATTTAATAAAATAAGTAGAAATCCACTAAAAGTTTTGTTTGGTTATCTTGCAATCCCGAGATAATCGTCTCCATGCTCCAAATCCATTTTAAAGCCATTTTTAAGGCATTTCGCGCATACATGAAATGAACACATTTTTCTCCAAAACTATAACAGATGCAAGCTTGTCCTGTTTGGTGGAGATGATATTTAATAAAATAAGTAGAAATCCACTAAAAGTTTTGTTTGGTTATCTTGCAATCCCGAGATAATCGTCTCCATGCTCCAAATCCATTTTAAAGCCATTTTTAAGGCATTTCGCGCATACATGAAATGAACACATTTTTCTCCAAAACTATAACAGATGCAAGCTTGTCCTGTTTGGTGGAGATGATATTTAATAAAATAAGTAGAAATCCACTAAAAGTTTTGTTTGGTTATCTTGCAATCCCGAGATAATCGTCTCCATGCTCCAAATCCATTTTAAAGCCATTTTTAAGGCATTTCGCGCATACATGAAATGAACACATTTTTCTCCAAAACTATAACAGATGCAAGCTTGTCCTGTTTGGTGGAGATGATATTTAATAAAATAAGTAGAAATCCACTAAAAGTTTTGTTTGGTTATCTTGCAATCCCGAGATAATCGTCTCCATGCTCCAAATCCATTTTAAAGCCATTTTTAAGGCATTTCGCGCATACATGAAATGAACACATTTTTCTCCAAAACTATAACAGATGCAAGCTTGTCCTGTTTGGTGGAGATGATATTTAATAAAATAAGTAGAAATCCACTAAAAGTTTTGTTTGGTTATCTTGCAATCCCGAGATAATCGTCTCCATGCTCCAAATCCATTTTAAAGCCATTTTTAAGGCATTTCGCGCATACATGAAATGAACACATTTTTCTCCAAAACTATAACAGATGCAAGCTTGTCCTGTTTGGTGGAGATGATATTTAATAAAATAAGTAGAAATCCACTAAAAGTTTTGTTTGGTTATCTTGCAATCCCGAGATAATCGTCTCCATGCTCCAAATCCATTTTAAAGCCATTTTTAAGGCATTTCGCGCATACATGAAATGAACACATTTTTCTCCAAAACTATAACAGATGCAAGCTTGTCCTGTTTGGTGGAGATGATATTTAATAAAATAAGTAGAAATCCACTAAAAGTTTTGTTTGGTTATCTTGCAATCCCGAGATAATCGTCTCCATGCTCCAAATCCATTTTAAAGCCATTTTTAAGGCATTTCGCGCATACATGAAATGAACACATTTTTCTCCAAAACTATAACAGATGCAAGCTTGTCCTGTTTGGTGGAGATGATATTTAATAAAATAAGTAGAAATCCACTAAAAGTTTTGTTTGGTTATCTTGCAATCCCGAGATAATCGTCTCCATGCTCCAAATCCATTTTAAAGCCATTTTTAAGGCATTTCGCGCATACATGAAATGAACACATTTTTCTCCAAAACTATAACAGATGCAAGCTTGTCCTGTTTGGTGGAGATGATATTTAATAAAATAAGTAGAAATCCACTAAAAGTTTTGTTTGGTTATCTTGCAATCCCGAGATAATCGTCTCCATGCTCCAAATCCATTTTAAAGCCATTTTTAAGGCATTTCGCGCATACATGAAATGAACACATTTTTCTCCAAAACTATAACAGATGCAAGCTTGTCCTGTTTGGTGGAGATGATATTTAATAAAATAAGTAGAAATCCACTAAAAGTTTTGTTTGGTTATCTTGCAATCCCGAGATAATCGTCTCCATGCTCCAAATCCATTTTAAAGCCATTTTTAAGGCATTTCGCGCATACATGAAATGAACACATTTTTCTCCAAAACTATAACAGATGCAAGCTTGTCCTGTTTGGTGGAGATGATATTTAATAAAATAAGTAGAAATCCACTAAAAGTTTTGTTTGGTTATCTTGCAATCCCGAGATAATCGTCTCCATGCTCCAAATCCATTTTAAAGCCATTTTTAAGGCATTTCGCGCATACATGAAATGAACACATTTTTCTCCAAAACTATAACAGATGCAAGCTTGTCCTGTTTGGTGGAGATGATATTTAATAAAATAAGTAGAAATCCACTAAAAGTTTTGTTTGGTTATCTTGCAATCCCGAGATAATCGTCTCCATGCTCCAAATCCATTTTAAAGCCATTTTTAAGGCATTTCGCGCATACATGAAATGAACACATTTTTCTCCAAAACTATAACAGATGCAAGCTTGTCCTGTTTGGTGGAGATGATATTTAATAAAATAAGTAGAAATCCACTAAAAGTTTTGTTTGGTTATCTTGCAATCCCGAGATAATCGTCTCCATGCTCCAAATCCATTTTAAAGCCATTTTTAAGGCATTTCGCGCATACATGAAATGAACACATTTTTCTCCAAAACTATAACAGATGCAAGCTTGTCCTGTTTGGTGGAGATGATATTTAATAAAATAAGTAGAAATCCACTAAAAGTTTTGTTTGGTTATCTTGCAATCCCGAGATAATCGTCTCCATGCTCCAAATCCATTTTAAAGCCATTTTTAAGGCATTTCGCGCATACATGAAATGAACACATTTTTCTCCAAAACTATAACAGATGCAAGCTTGTCCTGTTTGGTGGAGATGATATTTAATAAAATAAGTAGAAATCCACTAAAAGTTTTGTTTGGTTATCTTGCAATCCCGAGATAATCGTCTCCATGCTCCAAATCCATTTTAAAGCCATTTTTAAGGCATTTCGCGCATACATGAAATGAACACATTTTTCTCCAAAACTATAACAGATGCAAGCTTGTCCTGTTTGGTGGAGATGATATTTAATAAAATAAGTAGAAATCCACTAAAAGTTTTGTTTGGTTATCTTGCAATCCCGAGATAATCGTCTCCATGCTCCAAATCCATTTTAAAGCCATTTTTAAGGCATTTCGCGCATACATGAAATGAACACATTTTTCTCCAAAACTATAACAGATGCAAGCTTGTCCTGTTTGGTGGAGATGATATTTAATAAAATAAGTAGAAATCCACTAAAAGTTTTGTTTGGTTATCTTGCAATCCCGAGATAATCGTCTCCATGCTCCAAATCCATTTTAAAGCCATTTTTAAGGCATTTCGCGCATACATGAAATGAACACATTTTTCTCCAAAACTATAACAGATGCAAGCTTGTCCTGTTTGGTGGAGATGATATTTAATAAAATAAGTAGAAATCCACTAAAAGTTTTGTTTGGTTATCTTGCAATCCCGAGATAATCGTCTCCATGCTCCAAATCCATTTTAAAGCCATTTTTAAGGCATTTCGCGCATACATGAAATGAACACATTTTTCTCCAAAACTATAACAGATGCAAGCTTGTCCTGTTTGGTGGAGATGATATTTAATAAAATAAGTAGAAATCCACTAAAAGTTTTGTTTGGTTATCTTGCAATCCCGAGATAATCGTCTCCATGCTCCAAATCCATTTTAAAGCCATTTTTAAGGCATTTCGCGCATACATGAAATGAACACATTTTTCTCCAAAACTATAACAGATGCAAGCTTGTCCTGTTTGGTGGAGATGATATTTAATAAAATAAGTAGAAATCCACTAAAAGTTTTGTTTGGTTATCTTGCAATCCCGAGATAATCGTCTCCATGCTCCAAATCCATTTTAAAGCCATTTTTAAGGCATTTCGCGCATACATGAAATGAACACATTTTTCTCCAAAACTATAACAGATGCAAGCTTGTCCTGTTTGGTGGAGATGATATTTAATAAAATAAGTAGAAATCCACTAAAAGTTTTGTTTGGTTATCTTGCAATCCCGAGATAATCGTCTCCATGCTCCAAATCCATTTTAAAGCCATTTTTAAGGCATTTCGCGCATACACTGAAATGAACACATTTTTCTCCAAAACTATAACAGATGCAAGCTTGTCCTGTTTGGTGGAGATGATATTTAATAAAATAAGTAGAAATCCACTAAAAGTTTTGTTTGGTTATCTTGCAATCCCGAGATAATCGTCTCCATGCTCCAAATCCATTTTAAAGCCATTTTTAAGGCATTTCGCGCATACATGAAATGAACACATTTTTCTCCAAAACTATAACAGATGCAAGCTTGTCCTGTTTGGTGGAGATGATATTTAATAAAATAAGTAGAAATCCACTAAAAGTTTTGTTTGGTTATCTTGCAATCCCGAGATAATCGTCTCCATGCTCCAAATCCATTTTAAAGCCATTTTTAAGGCATTTCGCGCATACATGAAATGAACACATTTTTCTCCAAAACTATAACAGATGCAAGCTTGTCCTGTTTGGTGGAGATGATATTTAATAAAATAAGTAGAAATCCACTAAAAGTTTTGTTTGGTTATCTTGCAATCCCGAGATAATCGTCTCCATGCTCCAAATCCATTTTAAAGCCATTTTTAAGGCATTTCGCGCATACATGAAATGAACACATTTTTCTCCAAAACTATAACAGATGCAAGCTTGTCCTGTTTGGTGGAGATGATATTTAATAAAATAAGTAGAAATCCACTAAAAGTTTTGTTTGGTTATCTTGCAATCCCGAGATAATCGTCTCCATGCTCCAAATCCATTTTAAAGCCATTTTTAAGGCATTTCGCGCATACATGAAATGAACACATTTTTCTCCAAAACTATAACAGATGCAAGCTTGTCCTGTTTGGTGGAGATGATATTTAATAAAATAAGTAGAAATCCACTAAAAGTTTTGTTTGGTTATCTTGCAATCCCGAGATAATCGTCTCCATGCTCCAAATCCATTTTAAAGCCATTTTTAAGGCATTTCGCGCATACATGAAATGAACACATTTTTCTCCAAAACTATAACAGATGCAAGCTTGTCCTGTTTGGTGGAGATGATATTTAATAAAATAAGTAGAAATCCACTAAAAGTTTTGTTTGGTTATCTTGCAATCCCGAGATAATCGTCTCCATGCTCCAAATCCATTTTAAAGCCATTTTTAAGGCATTTCGCGCATACATGAAATGAACACATTTTTCTCCAAAACTATAACAGATGCAAGCTTGTCCTGTTTGGTGGAGATGATATTTAATAAAATAAGTAGAAATCCACTAAAAGTTTTGTTTGGTTATCTTGCAATCCCGAGATAATCGTCTCCATGCTCCAAATCCATTTTAAAGCCATTTTTAAGGCATTTCGCGCATACATGAAATGAACACATTTTTCTCCAAAACTATAACAGATGCAAGCTTGTCCTGTTTGGTGGAGATGATATTTAATAAAATAAGTAGAAATCCACTAAAAGTTTTGTTTGGTTATCTTGCAATCCCGAGATAATCGTCTCCATGCTCCAAATCCATTTTAAAGCCATTTTTAAGGCATTTCGCGCATACATGAAATGAACACATTTTTCTCCAAAACTATAACAGATGCAAGCTTGTCCTGTTTGGTGGAGATGATATTTAATAAAATAAGTAGAAATCCACTAAAAGTTTTGTTTGGTTATCTTGCAATCCCGAGATAATCGTCTCCATGCTCCAAATCCATTTTAAAGCCATTTTTAAGGCATTTCGCGCATACATGAAATGAACACATTTTTCTCCAAAACTATAACAGATGCAAGCTTGTCCTGTTTGGTGGAGATGATATTTAATAAAATAAGTAGAAATCCACTAAAAGTTTTGTTTGGTTATCTTGCAATCCCGAGATAATCGTCTCCATGCTCCAAATCCATTTTAAAGCCATTTTTAAGGCATTTCGCGCATACATGAAATGAACACATTTTTCTCCAAAACTATAACAGATGCAAGCTTGTCCTGTTTGGTGGAGATGATATTTAATAAAATAAGTAGAAATCCACTAAAAGTTTTGTTTGGTTATCTTGCAATCCCGAGATAATCGTCTCCATGCTCCAAATCCATTTTAAAGCCATTTTTAAGGCATTTCGCGCATACATGAAATGAACACATTTTTCTCCAAAACTATAACAGATGCAAGCTTGTCCTGTTTGGTGGAGATGATATTTAATAAAATAAGTAGAAATCCACTAAAAGTTTTGTTTGGTTATCTTGCAATCCCGAGATAATCGTCTCCATGCTCCAAATCCATTTTAAAGCCATTTTTAAGGCATTTCGCGCATACATGAAATGAACACATTTTTCTCCAAAACTATAACAGATGCAAGCTTGTCCTGTTTGGTGGAGATGATATTTAATAAAATAAGTAGAAATCCACTAAAAGTTTTGTTTGGTTATCTTGCAATCCCGAGATAATCGTCTCCATGCTCCAAATCCATTTTAAAGCCATTTTTAAGGCATTTCGCGCATACATGAAATGAACACATTTTTCTCCAAAACTATAACAGATGCAAGCTTGTCCTGTTTGGTGGAGATGATATTTAATAAAATAAGTAGAAATCCACTAAAAGTTTTGTTTGGTTATCTTGCAATCCCGAGATAATCGTCTCCATGCTCCAAATCCATTTTAAAGCCATTTTTAAGGCATTTCGCGCATACATGAAATGAACACATTTTTCTCCAAAACTATAACAGATGCAAGCTTGTCCTGTTTGGTGGAGATGATATTTAATAAAATAAGTAGAAATCCACTAAAAGTTTTGTTTGGTTATCTTGCAATCCCGAGATAATCGTCTCCATGCTCCAAATCCATTTTAAAGCCATTTTTAAGGCATTTCGCGCATACATGAAATGAACACATTTTTCTCCAAAACTATAACAGATGCAAGCTTGTCCTGTTTGGTGGAGATGATATTTAATAAAATAAGTAGAAATCCACTAAAAGTTTTGTTTGGTTATCTTGCAATCCCGAGATAATCGTCTCCATGCTCCAAATCCATTTTAAAGCCATTTTTAAGGCATTTCGCGCATACATGAAATGAACACATTTTTCTCCAAAACTATAACAGATGCAAGCTTGTCCTGTTTGGTGGAGATGATATTTAATAAAATAAGTAGAAATCCACTAAAAGTTTTGTTTGGTTATCTTGCAATCCCGAGATAATCGTCTCCATGCTCCAAATCCATTTTAAAGCCATTTTTAAGGCATTTCGCGCATACATGAAATGAACACATTTTTCTCCAAAACTATAACAGATGCAAGCTTGTCCTGTTTGGTGGAGATGATATTTAATAAAATAAGTAGAAATCCACTAAAAGTTTTGTTTGGTTATCTTGCAATCCCGAGATAATCGTCTCCATGCTCCAAATCCATTTTAAAGCCATTTTTAAGGCATTTCGCGCATACATGAAATGAACACATTTTTCTCCAAAACTATAACAGATGCAAGCTTGTCCTGTTTGGTGGAGATGATATTTAATAAAATAAGTAGAAATCCACTAAAAGTTTTGTTTGGTTATCTTGCAATCCCGAGATAATCGTCTCCATGCTCCAAATCCATTTTAAAGCCATTTTTAAGGCATTTCGCGCATACATGAAATGAACACATTTTTCTCCAAAACTATAACAGATGCAAGCTTGTCCTGTTTGGTGGAGATGATATTTAATAAAATAAGTAGAAATCCACTAAAAGTTTTGTTTGGTTATCTTGCAATCCCGAGATAATCGTCTCCATGCTCCAAATCCATTTTAAAGCCATTTTTAAGGCATTTCGCGCATACATGAAATGAACACATTTTTCTCCAAAACTATAACAGATGCAAGCTTGTCCTGTTTGGTGGAGATGATATTTAATAAAATAAGTAGAAATCCACTAAAAGTTTTGTTTGGTTATCTTGCAATCCCGAGATAATCGTCTCCATGCTCCAAATCCATTTTAAAGCCATTTTTAAGGCATTTCGCGCATACATGAAATGAACACATTTTTCTCCAAAACTATAACAGATGCAAGCTTGTCCTGTTTGGTGGAGATGATATTTAATAAAATAAGTAGAAATCCACTAAAAGTTTTGTTTGGTTATCTTGCAATCCCGAGATAATCGTCTCCATGCTCCAAATCCATTTTAAAGCCATTTTTAAGGCATTTCGCGCATACATGAAATGAACACATTTTTCTCCAAAACTATAACAGATGCAAGCTTGTCCTGTTTGGTGGAGATGATATTTAATAAAATAAGTAGAAATCCACTAAAAGTTTTGTTTGGTTATCTTGCAATCCCGAGATAATCGTCTCCATGCTCCAAATCCATTTTAAAGCCATTTTTAAGGCATTTCGCGCATACATGAAATGAACACATTTTTCTCCAAAACTATAACAGATGCAAGCTTGTCCTGTTTGGTGGAGATGATATTTAATAAAATAAGTAGAAATCCACTAAAAGTTTTGTTTGGTTATCTTGCAATCCCGAGATAATCGTCTCCATGCTCCAAATCCATTTTAAAGCCATTTTTAAGGCATTTCGCGCATACATGAAATGAACACATTTTTCTCCAAAACTATAACAGATGCAAGCTTGTCCTGTTTGGTGGAGATGATATTTAATAAAATAAGTAGAAATCCACTAAAAGTTTTGTTTGGTTATCTTGCAATCCCGAGATAATCGTCTCCATGCTCCAAATCCATTTTAAAGCCATTTTTAAGGCATTTCGCGCATACATGAAATGAACACATTTTTCTCCAAAACTATAACAGATGCAAGCTTGTCCTGTTTGGTGGAGATGATATTTAATAAAATAAGTAGAAATCCACTAAAAGTTTTGTTTGGTTATCTTGCAATCCCGAGATAATCGTCTCCATGCTCCAAATCCATTTTAAAGCCATTTTTAAGGCATTTCGCGCATACATGAAATGAACACATTTTTCTCCAAAACTATAACAGATGCAAGCTTGTCCTGTTTGGTGGAGATGATATTTAATAAAATAAGTAGAAATCCACTAAAAGTTTTGTTTGGTTATCTTGCAATCCCGAGATAATCGTCTCCATGCTCCAAATCCATTTTAAAGCCATTTTTAAGGCATTTCGCGCATACATGAAATGAACACATTTTTCTCCAAAACTATAACAGATGCAAGCTTGTCCTGTTTGGTGGAGATGATATTTAATAAAATAAGTAGAAATCCACTAAAAGTTTTGTTTGGTTATCTTGCAATCCCGAGATAATCGTCTCCATGCTCCAAATCCATTTTAAAGCCATTTTTAAGGCATTTCGCGCATACATGAAATGAACACATTTTTCTCCAAAACTATAACAGATGCAAGCTTGTCCTGTTTGGTGGAGATGATATTTAATAAAATAAGTAGAAATCCACTAAAAGTTTTGTTTGGTTATCTTGCAATCCCGAGATAATCGTCTCCATGCTCCAAATCCATTTTAAAGCCATTTTTAAGGCATTTCGCGCATACATGAAATGAACACATTTTTCTCCAAAACTATAACAGATGCAAGCTTGTCCTGTTTGGTGGAGATGATATTTAATAAAATAAGTAGAAATCCACTAAAAGTTTTGTTTGGTTATCTTGCAATCCCGAGATAATCGTCTCCATGCTCCAAATCCATTTTAAAGCCATTTTTAAGGCATTTCGCGCATACATGAAATGAACACATTTTTCTCCAAAACTATAACAGATGCAAGCTTGTCCTGTTTGGTGGAGATGATATTTAATAAAATAAGTAGAAATCCACTAAAAGTTTTGTTTGGTTATCTTGCAATCCCGAGATAATCGTCTCCATGCTCCAAATCCATTTTAAAGCCATTTTTAAGGCATTTCGCGCATACATGAAATGAACACATTTTTCTCCAAAACTATAACAGATGCAAGCTTGTCCTGTTTGGTGGAGATGATATTTAATAAAATAAGTAGAAATCCACTAAAAGTTTTGTTTGGTTATCTTGCAATCCCGAGATAATCGTCTCCATGCTCCAAATCCATTTTAAAGCCATTTTTAAGGCATTTCGCGCATACATGAAATGAACACATTTTTCTCCAAAACTATAACAGATGCAAGCTTGTCCTGTTTGGTGGAGATGATATTTAATAAAATAAGTAGAAATCCACTAAAAGTTTTGTTTGGTTATCTTGCAATCCCGAGATAATCGTCTCCATGCTCCAAATCCATTTTAAAGCCATTTTTAAGGCATTTCGCGCATACATGAAATGAACACATTTTTCTCCAAAACTATAACAGATGCAAGCTTGTCCTGTTTGGTGGAGATGATATTTAATAAAATAAGTAGAAATCCACTAAAAGTTTTGTTTGGTTATCTTGCAATCCCGAGATAATCGTCTCCATGCTCCAAATCCATTTTAAAGCCATTTTTAAGGCATTTCGCGCATACATGAAATGAACACATTTTTCTCCAAAACTATAACAGATGCAAGCTTGTCCTGTTTGGTGGAGATGATATTTAATAAAATAAGTAGAAATCCACTAAAAGTTTTGTTTGGTTATCTTGCAATCCCGAGATAATCGTCTCCATGCTCCAAATCCATTTTAAAGCCATTTTTAAGGCATTTCGCGCATACATGAAATGAACACATTTTTCTCCAAAACTATAACAGATGCAAGCTTGTCCTGTTTGGTGGAGATGATATTTAATAAAATAAGTAGAAATCCACTAAAAGTTTTGTTTGGTTATCTTGCAATCCCGAGATAATCGTCTCCATGCTCCAAATCCATTTTAAAGCCATTTTTAAGGCATTTCGCGCATACATGAAATGAACACATTTTTCTCCAAAACTATAACAGATGCAAGCTTGTCCTGTTTGGTGGAGATGATATTTAATAAAATAAGTAGAAATCCACTAAAAGTTTTGTTTGGTTATCTTGCAATCCCGAGATAATCGTCTCCATGCTCCAAATCCATTTTAAAGCCATTTTTAAGGCATTTCGCGCATACATGAAATGAACACATTTTTCTCCAAAACTATAACAGATGCAAGCTTGTCCTGTTTGGTGGAGATGATATTTAATAAAATAAGTAGAAATCCACTAAAAGTTTTGTTTGGTTATCTTGCAATCCCGAGATAATCGTCTCCATGCTCCAAATCCATTTTAAAGCCATTTTTAAGGCATTTCGCGCATACATGAAATGAACACATTTTTCTCCAAAACTATAACAGATGCAAGCTTGTCCTGTTTGGTGGAGATGATATTTAATAAAATAAGTAGAAATCCACTAAAAGTTTTGTTTGGTTATCTTGCAATCCCGAGATAATCGTCTCCATGCTCCAAATCCATTTTAAAGCCATTTTTAAGGCATTTCGCGCATACATGAAATGAACACATTTTTCTCCAAAACTATAACAGATGCAAGCTTGTCCTGTTTGGTGGAGATGATATTTAATAAAATAAGTAGAAATCCACTAAAAGTTTTGTTTGGTTATCTTGCAATCCCGAGATAATCGTCTCCATGCTCCAAATCCATTTTAAAGCCATTTTTAAGGCATTTCGCGCATACATGAAATGAACACATTTTTCTCCAAAACTATAACAGATGCAAGCTTGTCCTGTTTGGTGGAGATGATATTTAATAAAATAAGTAGAAATCCACTAAAAGTTTTGTTTGGTTATCTTGCAATCCCGAGATAATCGTCTCCATGCTCCAAATCCATTTTAAAGCCATTTTTAAGGCATTTCGCGCATACATGAAATGAACACATTTTTCTCCAAAACTATAACAGATGCAAGCTTGTCCTGTTTGGTGGAGATGATATTTAATAAAATAAGTAGAAATCCACTAAAAGTTTTGTTTGGTTATCTTGCAATCCCGAGATAATCGTCTCCATGCTCCAAATCCATTTTAAAGCCATTTTTAAGGCATTTCGCGCATACATGAAATGAACACATTTTTCTCCAAAACTATAACAGATGCAAGCTTGTCCTGTTTGGTGGAGATGATATTTAATAAAATAAGTAGAAATCCACTAAAAGTTTTGTTTGGTTATCTTGCAATCCCGAGATAATCGTCTCCATGCTCCAAATCCATTTTAAAGCCATTTTTAAGGCATTTCGCGCATACATGAAATGAACACATTTTTCTCCAAAACTATAACAGATGCAAGCTTGTCCTGTTTGGTGGAGATGATATTTAATAAAATAAGTAGAAATCCACTAAAAGTTTTGTTTGGTTATCTTGCAATCCCGAGATAATCGTCTCCATGCTCCAAATCCATTTTAAAGCCATTTTTAAGGCATTTCGCGCATACATGAAATGAACACATTTTTCTCCAAAACTATAACAGATGCAAGCTTGTCCTGTTTGGTGGAGATGATATTTAATAAAATAAGTAGAAATCCACTAAAAGTTTTGTTTGGTTATCTTGCAATCCCGAGATAATCGTCTCCATGCTCCAAATCCATTTTAAAGCCATTTTTAAGGCATTTCGCGCATACATGAAATGAACACATTTTTCTCCAAAACTATAACAGATGCAAGCTTGTCCTGTTTGGTGGAGATGATATTTAATAAAATAAGTAGAAATCCACTAAAAGTTTTGTTTGGTTATCTTGCAATCCCGAGATAATCGTCTCCATGCTCCAAATCCATTTTAAAGCCATTTTTAAGGCATTTCGCGCATACATGAAATGAACACATTTTTCTCCAAAACTATAACAGATGCAAGCTTGTCCTGTTTGGTGGAGATGATATTTAATAAAATAAGTAGAAATCCACTAAAAGTTTTGTTTGGTTATCTTGCAATCCCGAGATAATCGTCTCCATGCTCCAAATCCATTTTAAAGCCATTTTTAAGGCATTTCGCGCATACATGAAATGAACACATTTTTCTCCAAAACTATAACAGATGCAAGCTTGTCCTGTTTGGTGGAGATGATATTTAATAAAATAAGTAGAAATCCACTAAAAGTTTTGTTTGGTTATCTTGCAATCCCGAGATAATCGTCTCCATGCTCCAAATCCATTTTAAAGCCATTTTTAAGGCATTTCGCGCATACATGAAATGAACACATTTTTCTCCAAAACTATAACAGATGCAAGCTTGTCCTGTTTGGTGGAGATGATATTTAATAAAATAAGTAGAAATCCACTAAAAGTTTTGTTTGGTTATCTTGCAATCCCGAGATAATCGTCTCCATGCTCCAAATCCATTTTAAAGCCATTTTTAAGGCATTTCGCGCATACATGAAATGAACACATTTTTCTCCAAAACTATAACAGATGCAAGCTTGTCCTGTTTGGTGGAGATGATATTTAATAAAATAAGTAGAAATCCACTAAAAGTTTTGTTTGGTTATCTTGCAATCCCGAGATAATCGTCTCCATGCTCCAAATCCATTTTAAAGCCATTTTTAAGGCATTTCGCGCATACATGAAATGAACACATTTTTCTCCAAAACTATAACAGATGCAAGCTTGTCCTGTTTGGTGGAGATGATATTTAATAAAATAAGTAGAAATCCACTAAAAGTTTTGTTTGGTTATCTTGCAATCCCGAGATAATCGTCTCCATGCTCCAAATCCATTTTAAAGCCATTTTTAAGGCATTTCGCGCATACATGAAATGAACACATTTTTCTCCAAAACTATAACAGATGCAAGCTTGTCCTGTTTGGTGGAGATGATATTTAATAAAATAAGTAGAAATCCACTAAAAGTTTTGTTTGGTTATCTTGCAATCCCGAGATAATCGTCTCCATGCTCCAAATCCATTTTAAAGCCATTTTTAAGGCATTTCGCGCATACATGAAATGAACACATTTTTCTCCAAAACTATAACAGATGCAAGCTTGTCCTGTTTGGTGGAGATGATATTTAATAAAATAAGTAGAAATCCACTAAAAGTTTTGTTTGGTTATCTTGCAATCCCGAGATAATCGTCTCCATGCTCCAAATCCATTTTAAAGCCATTTTTAAGGCATTTCGCGCATACATGAAATGAACACATTTTTCTCCAAAACTATAACAGATGCAAGCTTGTCCTGTTTGGTGGAGATGATATTTAATAAAATAAGTAGAAATCCACTAAAAGTTTTGTTTGGTTATCTTGCAATCCCGAGATAATCGTCTCCATGCTCCAAATCCATTTTAAAGCCATTTTTAAGGCATTTCGCGCATACATGAAATGAACACATTTTTCTCCAAAACTATAACAGATGCAAGCTTGTCCTGTTTGGTGGAGATGATATTTAATAAAATAAGTAGAAATCCACTAAAAGTTTTGTTTGGTTATCTTGCAATCCCGAGATAATCGTCTCCATGCTCCAAATCCATTTTAAAGCCATTTTTAAGGCATTTCGCGCATACATGAAATGAACACATTTTTCTCCAAAACTATAACAGATGCAAGCTTGTCCTGTTTGGTGGAGATGATATTTAATAAAATAAGTAGAAATCCACTAAAAGTTTTGTTTGGTTATCTTGCAATCCCGAGATAATCGTCTCCATGCTCCAAATCCATTTTAAAGCCATTTTTAAGGCATTTCGCGCATACATGAAATGAACACATTTTTCTCCAAAACTATAACAGATGCAAGCTTGTCCTGTTTGGTGGAGATGATATTTAATAAAATAAGTAGAAATCCACTAAAAGTTTTGTTTGGTTATCTTGCAATCCCGAGATAATCGTCTCCATGCTCCAAATCCATTTTAAAGCCATTTTTAAGGCATTTCGCGCATACATGAAATGAACACATTTTTCTCCAAAACTATAACAGATGCAAGCTTGTCCTGTTTGGTGGAGATGATATTTAATAAAATAAGTAGAAATCCACTAAAAGTTTTGTTTGGTTATCTTGCAATCCCGAGATAATCGTCTCCATGCTCCAAATCCATTTTAAAGCCATTTTTAAGGCATTTCGCGCATACATGAAATGAACACATTTTTCTCCAAAACTATAACAGATGCAAGCTTGTCCTGTTTGGTGGAGATGATATTTAATAAAATAAGTAGAAATCCACTAAAAGTTTTGTTTGGTTATCTTGCAATCCCGAGATAATCGTCTCCATGCTCCAAATCCATTTTAAAGCCATTTTTAAGGCATTTCGCGCATACATGAAATGAACACATTTTTCTCCAAAACTATAACAGATGCAAGCTTGTCCTGTTTGGTGGAGATGATATTTAATAAAATAAGTAGAAATCCACTAAAAGTTTTGTTTGGTTATCTTGCAATCCCGAGATAATCGTCTCCATGCTCCAAATCCATTTTAAAGCCATTTTTAAGGCATTTCGCGCATACATGAAATGAACACATTTTTCTCCAAAACTATAACAGATGCAAGCTTGTCCTGTTTGGTGGAGATGATATTTAATAAAATAAGTAGAAATCCACTAAAAGTTTTGTTTGGTTATCTTGCAATCCCGAGATAATCGTCTCCATGCTCCAAATCCATTTTAAAGCCATTTTTAAGGCATTTCGCGCATACATGAAATGAACACATTTTTCTCCAAAACTATAACAGATGCAAGCTTGTCCTGTTTGGTGGAGATGATATTTAATAAAATAAGTAGAAATCCACTAAAAGTTTTGTTTGGTTATCTTGCAATCCCGAGATAATCGTCTCCATGCTCCAAATCCATTTTAAAGCCATTTTTAAGGCATTTCGCGCATACATGAAATGAACACATTTTTCTCCAAAACTATAACAGATGCAAGCTTGTCCTGTTTGGTGGAGATGATATTTAATAAAATAAGTAGAAATCCACTAAAAGTTTTGTTTGGTTATCTTGCAATCCCGAGATAATCGTCTCCATGCTCCAAATCCATTTTAAAGCCATTTTTAAGGCATTTCGCGCATACATGAAATGAACACATTTTTCTCCAAAACTATAACAGATGCAAGCTTGTCCTGTTTGGTGGAGATGATATTTAATAAAATAAGTAGAAATCCACTAAAAGTTTTGTTTGGTTATCTTGCAATCCCGAGATAATCGTCTCCATGCTCCAAATCCATTTTAAAGCCATTTTTAAGGCATTTCGCGCATACATGAAATGAACACATTTTTCTCCAAAACTATAACAGATGCAAGCTTGTCCTGTTTGGTGGAGATGATATTTAATAAAATAAGTAGAAATCCACTAAAAGTTTTGTTTGGTTATCTTGCAATCCCGAGATAATCGTCTCCATGCTCCAAATCCATTTTAAAGCCATTTTTAAGGCATTTCGCGCATACATGAAATGAACACATTTTTCTCCAAAACTATAACAGATGCAAGCTTGTCCTGTTTGGTGGAGATGATATTTAATAAAATAAGTAGAAATCCACTAAAAGTTTTGTTTGGTTATCTTGCAATCCCGAGATAATCGTCTCCATGCTCCAAATCCATTTTAAAGCCATTTTTAAGGCATTTCGCGCATACATGAAATGAACACATTTTTCTCCAAAACTATAACAGATGCAAGCTTGTCCTGTTTGGTGGAGATGATATTTAATAAAATAAGTAGAAATCCACTAAAAGTTTTGTTTGGTTATCTTGCAATCCCGAGATAATCGTCTCCATGCTCCAAATCCATTTTAAAGCCATTTTTAAGGCATTTCGCGCATACATGAAATGAACACATTTTTCTCCAAAACTATAACAGATGCAAGCTTGTCCTGTTTGGTGGAGATGATATTTAATAAAATAAGTAGAAATCCACTAAAAGTTTTGTTTGGTTATCTTGCAATCCCGAGATAATCGTCTCCATGCTCCAAATCCATTTTAAAGCCATTTTTAAGGCATTTCGCGCATACATGAAATGAACACATTTTTCTCCAAAACTATAACAGATGCAAGCTTGTCCTGTTTGGTGGAGATGATATTTAATAAAATAAGTAGAAATCCACTAAAAGTTTTGTTTGGTTATCTTGCAATCCCGAGATAATCGTCTCCATGCTCCAAATCCATTTTAAAGCCATTTTTAAGGCATTTCGCGCATACATGAAATGAACACATTTTTCTCCAAAACTATAACAGATGCAAGCTTGTCCTGTTTGGTGGAGATGATATTTAATAAAATAAGTAGAAATCCACTAAAAGTTTTGTTTGGTTATCTTGCAATCCCGAGATAATCGTCTCCATGCTCCAAATCCATTTTAAAGCCATTTTTAAGGCATTTCGCGCATACATGAAATGAACACATTTTTCTCCAAAACTATAACAGATGCAAGCTTGTCCTGTTTGGTGGAGATGATATTTAATAAAATAAGTAGAAATCCACTAAAAGTTTTGTTTGGTTATCTTGCAATCCCGAGATAATCGTCTCCATGCTCCAAATCCATTTTAAAGCCATTTTTAAGGCATTTCGCGCATACATGAAATGAACACATTTTTCTCCAAAACTATAACAGATGCAAGCTTGTCCTGTTTGGTGGAGATGATATTTAATAAAATAAGTAGAAATCCACTAAAAGTTTTGTTTGGTTATCTTGCAATCCCGAGATAATCGTCTCCATGCTCCAAATCCATTTTAAAGCCATTTTTAAGGCATTTCGCGCATACATGAAATGAACACATTTTTCTCCAAAACTATAACAGATGCAAGCTTGTCCTGTTTGGTGGAGATGATATTTAATAAAATAAGTAGAAATCCACTAAAAGTTTTGTTTGGTTATCTTGCAATCCCGAGATAATCGTCTCCATGCTCCAAATCCATTTTAAAGCCATTTTTAAGGCATTTCGCGCATACATGAAATGAACACATTTTTCTCCAAAACTATAACAGATGCAAGCTTGTCCTGTTTGGTGGAGATGATATTTAATAAAATAAGTAGAAATCCACTAAAAGTTTTGTTTGGTTATCTTGCAATCCCGAGATAATCGTCTCCATGCTCCAAATCCATTTTAAAGCCATTTTTAAGGCATTTCGCGCATACATGAAATGAACACATTTTTCTCCAAAACTATAACAGATGCAAGCTTGTCCTGTTTGGTGGAGATGATATTTAATAAAATAAGTAGAAATCCACTAAAAGTTTTGTTTGGTTATCTTGCAATCCCGAGATAATCGTCTCCATGCTCCAAATCCATTTTAAAGCCATTTTTAAGGCATTTCGCGCATACATGAAATGAACACATTTTTCTCCAAAACTATAACAGATGCAAGCTTGTCCTGTTTGGTGGAGATGATATTTAATAAAATAAGTAGAAATCCACTAAAAGTTTTGTTTGGTTATCTTGCAATCCCGAGATAATCGTCTCCATGCTCCAAATCCATTTTAAAGCCATTTTTAAGGCATTTCGCGCATACATGAAATGAACACATTTTTCTCCAAAACTATAACAGATGCAAGCTTGTCCTGTTTGGTGGAGATGATATTTAATAAAATAAGTAGAAATCCACTAAAAGTTTTGTTTGGTTATCTTGCAATCCCGAGATAATCGTCTCCATGCTCCAAATCCATTTTAAAGCCATTTTTAAGGCATTTCGCGCATACATGAAATGAACACATTTTTCTCCAAAACTATAACAGATGCAAGCTTGTCCTGTTTGGTGGAGATGATATTTAATAAAATAAGTAGAAATCCACTAAAAGTTTTGTTTGGTTATCTTGCAATCCCGAGATAATCGTCTCCATGCTCCAAATCCATTTTAAAGCCATTTTTAAGGCATTTCGCGCATACATGAAATGAACACATTTTTCTCCAAAACTATAACAGATGCAAGCTTGTCCTGTTTGGTGGAGATGATATTTAATAAAATAAGTAGAAATCCACTAAAAGTTTTGTTTGGTTATCTTGCAATCCCGAGATAATCGTCTCCATGCTCCAAATCCATTTTAAAGCCATTTTTAAGGCATTTCGCGCATACATGAAATGAACACATTTTTCTCCAAAACTATAACAGATGCAAGCTTGTCCTGTTTGGTGGAGATGATATTTAATAAAATAAGTAGAAATCCACTAAAAGTTTTGTTTGGTTATCTTGCAATCCCGAGATAATCGTCTCCATGCTCCAAATCCATTTTAAAGCCATTTTTAAGGCATTTCGCGCATACATGAAATGAACACATTTTTCTCCAAAACTATAACAGATGCAAGCTTGTCCTGTTTGGTGGAGATGATATTTAATAAAATAAGTAGAAATCCACTAAAAGTTTTGTTTGGTTATCTTGCAATCCCGAGATAATCGTCTCCATGCTCCAAATCCATTTTAAAGCCATTTTTAAGGCATTTCGCAGCATACATGAAATGAACACATTTTTCTCCAAAACTATAACAGATGCAAGCTTGTCCTGTTTGGTGGAGATGATATTTAATAAAATAAGTAGAAATCCACTAAAAGTTTTGTTTGGTTATCTTGCAATCCCGAGATAATCGTCTCCATGCTCCAAATCCATTTTAAAGCCATTTTTAAGGCATTTCGCGCATACATGAAATGAACACATTTTTCTCCAAAACTATAACAGATGCAAGCTTGTCCTGTTTGGTGGAGATGATATTTAATAAAATAAGTAGAAATCCACTAAAAGTTTTGTTTGGTTATCTTGCAATCCCGAGATAATCGTCTCCATGCTCCAAATCCATTTTAAAGCCATTTTTAAGGCATTTCGCGCATACATGAAATGAACACATTTTTCTCCAAAACTATAACAGATGCAAGCTTGTCCTGTTTGGTGGAGATGATATTTAATAAAATAAGTAGAAATCCACTAAAAGTTTTGTTTGGTTATCTTGCAATCCCGAGATAATCGTCTCCATGCTCCAAATCCATTTTAAAGCCATTTTTAAGGCATTTCGCGCATACATGAAATGAACACATTTTTCTCCAAAACTATAACAGATGCAAGCTTGTCCTGTTTGGTGGAGATGATATTTAATAAAATAAGTAGAAATCCACTAAAAGTTTTGTTTGGTTATCTTGCAATCCCGAGATAATCGTCTCCATGCTCCAAATCCATTTTAAAGCCATTTTTAAGGCATTTCGCGCATACATGAAATGAACACATTTTTCTCCAAAACTATAACAGATGCAAGCTTGTCCTGTTTGGTGGAGATGATATTTAATAAAATAAGTAGAAATCCACTAAAAGTTTTGTTTGGTTATCTTGCAATCCCGAGATAATCGTCTCCATGCTCCAAATCCATTTTAAAGCCATTTTTAAGGCATTTCGCGCATACATGAAATGAACACATTTTTCTCCAAAACTATAACAGATGCAAGCTTGTCCTGTTTGGTGGAGATGATATTTAATAAAATAAGTAGAAATCCACTAAAAGTTTTGTTTGGTTATCTTGCAATCCCGAGATAATCGTCTCCATGCTCCAAATCCATTTTAAAGCCATTTTTAAGGCATTTCGCGCATACATGAAATGAACACATTTTTCTCCAAAACTATAACAGATGCAAGCTTGTCCTGTTTGGTGGAGATGATATTTAATAAAATAAGTAGAAATCCACTAAAAGTTTTGTTTGGTTATCTTGCAATCCCGAGATAATCGTCTCCATGCTCCAAATCCATTTTAAAGCCATTTTTAAGGCATTTCGCGCATACATGAAATGAACACATTTTTCTCCAAAACTATAACAGATGCAAGCTTGTCCTGTTTGGTGGAGATGATATTTAATAAAATAAGTAGAAATCCACTAAAAGTTTTGTTTGGTTATCTTGCAATCCCGAGATAATCGTCTCCATGCTCCAAATCCATTTTAAAGCCATTTTTAAGGCATTTCGCGCATACATGAAATGAACACATTTTTCTCCAAAACTATAACAGATGCAAGCTTGTCCTGTTTGGTGGAGATGATATTTAATAAAATAAGTAGAAATCCACTAAAAGTTTTGTTTGGTTATCTTGCAATCCCGAGATAATCGTCTCCATGCTCCAAATCCATTTTAAAGCCATTTTTAAGGCATTTCGCGCATACATGAAATGAACACATTTTTCTCCAAAACTATAACAGATGCAAGCTTGTCCTGTTTGGTGGAGATGATATTTAATAAAATAAGTAGAAATCCACTAAAAGTTTTGTTTGGTTATCTTGCAATCCCGAGATAATCGTCTCCATGCTCCAAATCCATTTTAAAGCCATTTTTAAGGCATTTCGCGCATACATGAAATGAACACATTTTTCTCCAAAACTATAACAGATGCAAGCTTGTCCTGTTTGGTGGAGATGATATTTAATAAAATAAGTAGAAATCCACTAAAAGTTTTGTTTGGTTATCTTGCAATCCCGAGATAATGTCTCCATGCTCCAAATCCATTTTAAAGCCATTTTTAAGGCATTTCGCGCATACATGAAATGAACACATTTTTCTCCAAAACTATAACAGATGCAAGCTTGTCCTGTTTGGTGGAGATGATATTTAATAAAATAAGTAGAAATCCACTAAAAGTTTTGTTTGGTTATCTTGCAATCCCGAGATAATCGTCTCCATGCTCCAAATCCATTTTAAAGCCATTTTTAAGGCATTTCGCGCATACATGAAATGAACACATTTTTCTCCAAAACTATAACAGATGCAAGCTTGTCCTGTTTGGTGGAGATGATATTTAATAAAATAAGTAGAAATCCACTAAAAGTTTTGTTTGGTTATCTTGCAATCCCGAGATAATCGTCTCCATGCTCCAAATCCATTTTAAAGCCATTTTTAAGGCATTTCGCGCATACATGAAATGAACACATTTTTCTCCAAAACTATAACAGATGCAAGCTTGTCCTGTTTGGTGGAGATGATATTTAATAAAATAAGTAGAAATCCACTAAAAGTTTTGTTTGGTTATCTTGCAATCCCGAGATAATCGTCTCCATGCTCCAAATCCATTTTAAAGCCATTTTTAAGGCATTTCGCGCATACATGAAATGAACACATTTTTCTCCAAAACTATAACAGATGCAAGCTTGTCCTGTTTGGTGGAGATGATATTTAATAAAATAAGTAGAAATCCACTAAAAGTTTTGTTTGGTTATCTTGCAATCCCGAGATAATCGTCTCCATGCTCCAAATCCATTTTAAAGCCATTTTTAAGGCATTTCGCGCATACATGAAATGAACACATTTTTCTCCAAAACTATAACAGATGCAAGCTTGTCCTGTTTGGTGGAGATGATATTTAATAAAATAAGTAGAAATCCACTAAAAGTTTTGTTTGGTTATCTTGCAATCCCGAGATAATCGTCTCCATGCTCCAAATCCATTTTAAAGCCATTTTTAAGGCATTTCGCGCATACATGAAATGAACACATTTTTCTCCAAAACTATAACAGATGCAAGCTTGTCCTGTTTGGTGGAGATGATATTTAATAAAATAAGTAGAAATCCACTAAAAGTTTTGTTTGGTTGTCTTGCAATCCCGAGATAATCGTCTCCATGCTCCAAATCCATTTTAAAGCCATTTTTAAGGCATTTCGCGCATACATGAAATGAACACATTTTTCTCCAAAACTATAACAGATGCAAGCTTGTCCTGTTTGGTGGAGATGATATTTAATAAAATAAGTAGAAATCCACTAAAAGTTTTGTTTGGTTATCTTGCAATCCCGAGATAATCGTCTCCATGCTCCAAATCCATTTTAAAGCCATTTTTAAGGCATTTCGCGCATACATGAAATGAACACATTTTTCTCCAAAACTATAACAGATGCAAGCTTGTCCTGTTTGGTGGAGATATTTAATAAAATAAGTAGAAATCCACTAAAAGTTTTGTTTGGTTATCTTGCAATCCCGAGATAATCGTCTCCATGCTCCAAATCCATTTTAAAGCCATTTTTAAGGCATTTCGCGCATACATGAAATGAACACATTTTTCTCCAAAACTATAACAGATGCAAGCTTGTCCTGTTTGGTGGAGATGATATTTAATAAAATAAGTAGAAATCCACTAAAAGTTTTGTTTGGTTATATTGCAATCCCGAGATAATCGTCTCCATGCTCCAAATCCATTTTAAAGCCATTTTTAAGGCATTTCGCGCATACATGAAATGAACACATTTTTCTCCAAAACTATAACAGATGCAAGCTTGTCCTGTTTGGTGGAGATGATATTTAATAAAATAAGTAGAAATCCACTAAAAGTTTTGTTTGGTTATCTTGCAATCCCGAGATAATCGTCTCCATGCTCCAAATCCATTTTAAAGCCATTTTTAAGGCATTTCGCGCATACATGAAATGAACACATTTTTCTCCAAAACTATAACAGATGCAAGCTTGTCCTGTTTGGTGGAGATGATATTTAATAAAATAAGTAGAAATCCACTAAAAGTTTTGTTTGGTTATCTTGCAATCCCGAGATAATCGTCTCCATGCTCCAAATCCATTTTAAAGCCATTTTTAAGGCATTTCGCGCATACATGAAATGAACACATTTTTCTCCAAAACTATAACAGATGCAAGCTTGTCCTATTTGGTGGAGATGATATTTAATAAAATAAGTAGAAATCCACTAAAAGTTTTGTTTGGTTATATTGCAATCCCGAGATAATCGTCTCCATGCTCCAAATCCATTTTAAAGCCATTTTTAAGGCATTTCGCGCATACATGAAATGAACACATTTTTCTCCAAAACTATAACAGATGCAAGCTTGTCCTGTTTGGTGGAGATGATATTTAATAAAATAAGTAGAAATCCACTAAAAGTTTTGTTTGGTTATCTTGCAATCCCGAGATAATCGTCTCCATGCTCCAAATCCATTTTAAAGCCATTTTTAAGGCATTTCGCGCATACATGAAATGAACACATTTTTCTCCAAAACTATAACAGATGCAAGCTTTTCCTGTTTGGTGGAGATGATATTTAATAAAATAAGTAGAAATCCACTAAACGTTTTGTTTGGTTATATTGCAATCCCGAGATAATCGTCTCCATGCTCCAAATCCATTTTAAAGCCATTTTTAAGGCATTTCGCGCATACATGAAATGAACACATTTTTCTCCAAAACTATAACACATGCAAGCTTGTCCTGTTTGGTGGAGATGATATTTAATAAAATAAGTAGAAATCCACTAAAAGTTTTGTTTGGTTATCTTGCAATCCCGAGATAATCGTCTCCATGCTCCAAATCCATTTTAAAGCCATTTTTAAGGCATTTCGCGCATACATGAAATGAACACATTTTTCTCCAAAACTATAACAGATGCAAGCTTGTCCTGTTTGGTGGAGATGATATTTAATAAAATAAGTAGAAATCCACTAAAAGTTTTGTTTGGTTATCTTGCAATCCCGAGATAATCGTCTCCATGCTCCAAATCCATTTTAAAGCCATTTTTAAGGCATTTCGCGCATACATGAAATGAACACATTTTTCTCCAAAACTATAACAGATGCAAGCTTGTCCTGTTTGGTGGAGATAATATTTAATAAAATAAGTAGAAATCTACTAAAAGTTTCGTTTGTTTATATTGCCATCCTGAGATAATCGTCTCCATGCTCCAAATCCATTTTAAAGCCATTTCAAAGGCATTTTGCGCATACATGAAATGAACACATTTTTCTCCAAAACTATAACACATGCAAGCTTGTCCTGTTTGGTGGAGATGATATTTAATAAAATAAGTAGAAATCCACTAAAAGTTTTGTTTGGTTATCTTGCAATCCCGAGATAATCGTCTCCATGCTCCAAATCCATTTTAAAGCCATTTTTAAGGCATTTCGCGCATACATGAAATGAACACATTTTTCTCCAAAACTATAACAGATGCAAGCTTGTCCTGTTTGGTGGAGATGATATTTAATAAAATAAGTAGAAATCCACTAAAAGTTTTGTTTGGTTATCTTGCAATCCCGAGATAATCGTCTCCATGCTCCAAATCCATTTTAAAGCCATTTTTAAGGCATTTCGCGCATACATGAAATGAACACATTTTTCTCCAAAACTATAACAGATGCAAGCTTGTCCTGTTTGGTGGAGATGATATTTAATAAAATAAGTAGAAATCCACTAAAAGTTTTGTTTGGTTATCTTGCAATCCCAAAATAATCGTCTCCATGCTCCAAATCCATTTTAAAGCAATTTTTAAGGCATTTCGCGCATACATGAAATGAACACATTTTTCTCCAAAACTATAACAGATGCAAGCTTGTCCTGTTTGGTGGAGATGATATTTAATAAAATAAGTAGAAATCCACTAAAAGTTTTGTTTGGTTATATTGCAATCCCGAGATAATCGTCTCCATGCTCCAAATCCATTTTAAAGCCATTTTTAAGGCATTTCGCGCATACATGAAATGAACACATTTTTCTCCAAAACTATAACAGATGCAAGCTTGTCCTGTTTGGTGGAGATGATATTTATAAAATAAGTAGAAATCCACTAAAAGTTTTGTTTGGTTATCTTGCAATCCCGAGATAATCGTCTCCATGCTCCAAATCCATTTTAAAGCCATTTTTAAGGCATTTCGCGCATACATGAAATGAACACATTTTTCTCCAAAACTATAACAGATGCAAGCTTGTCCTGTTTGGTGGAGATAATATTTAATAAAATAAGTAGAAATCTACTAAAAGTTTCGTTTGTTTATATTGCCATCCTGAGATAATCGTCTCCATGCTCCAAATCCATTTTAAAGCCATTTCAAAGGCATTTTGCGCATACATGAAATGAACACATTTTTCTCCAAAACTATAACACATGCAAGCTTGTCCTGTTTGGTGGAGATGATATTTAATAAAATAAGTAGAAATCCACTAAAAGTTTTGTTTGGTTGTCTTGCAATCCCGAGATAATCGTCTCCATGCTCCAAATCCATTTTAAAGCCATTTTTAAGGCATTTCGCGCATACATGAAATGAACACATTTTTCTCCAAAACTATAACAGATGCAAGCTTGTCCTGTTTGGTGGAGATGATATTTAATAAAATAAGTAGAAATCCACTAAAAGTTTTGTTTGGTTATCTTGCAATCCCGAGATAATCGTCTCCATGCTCCAAATCCATTTTAAAGCCATTTTTAAGGCATTTCGCGCATACATGAAATGAACACATTTTTCTCCAAAACTATAACAGATGCAAGCTTGTCCTGTTTGGTGGAGATGATATTTAATAAAATAAGTAGAAATCCACTAAAAGTTTTGTTTGGTTATCTTGCAATCCCGAGATAATCGTCTCCATGCTCCAAATCCATTTTAAAGCCATTTTTAAGGCATTTCGCGCATACATGAAATGAACACATTTTTCTCCAAAACTATAACAGATGCAAGCTTGTCCTGTTTGGTGGAGATGATATTTAATAAAATAAGTAGAAATCCACTAAAAGTTTTGTTTGGTTATCTTGCAATCCCGAGATAATCGTCTCCATGCTCCAAATCCATTTTAAAGCCATTTTTAAGGCATTTCGCGCATACATGAAATGAACACATTTTTCTCCAAAACTATAACAGATGCAAGCTTGTCCTGTTTGGTGGAGATGATATTTAATAAAATAAGTAGAAATCCACTAAAAGTTTTGTTTGGTTATCTTGCAATCCCGAGATAATCGTCTCCATGCTCCAAATCCATTTTAAAGCCATTTTTAAGGCATTTCGCGCATACATGAAATGAACACATTTTTCTCCAAAACTATAACAGATGCAAGCTTGTCCTGTTTGGTGGAGATGATATTTAATAAAATAAGTAGAAATCCACTAAAAGTTTTGTTTGGTTATCTTGCAATCCCGAGATAATCGTCTCCATGCTCCAAATCCATTTTAAAGCAATTTTTAAGGCATTTCGCGCATACATGAAATGAACACATTTTTCTCCAAAACTATAACAGATGCAAGCTTGTCCTGTTTGGTGGAGATAATATTTAATAAAATAAGTAGAAATCTACTAAAAGTTTCGTTTGTTTATATTGCCATCCTGAGATAATCGTCTCCATGCTCCAAATCCATTTTAAAGCCATTTCAAAGGCATTTTGCGCATACATGAAATGAACACATTTTTCTCCAAAACTATAACACATGCAAGCTTGTCCTGTTTGGTGGAGATGATATTTAATAAAATAAGTAGAAATCCACTAAAAGTTTTGTTTGGTTATCTTGCAATCCCGAGATAATCGTCTCCATGCTCCAAATCCATTTTAAAGCCATTTTTAAGGCATTTCGCGCATACATGAAATGAACACATTTTTCTCCAAAACTATAACAGATGCAAGCTTGTCCTGTTTGGTGGAGATGATATTTAATAAAATAAGTAGAAATCCACTAAAAGTTTTGTTTGGTTATCTTGCAATCCCGAGATAATCGTCTCCATGCTCCAAATCCATTTTAAAGCCATTTTTAAGGCATTTCGCGCATACATGAAATGAACAAATTTTTCTCCAAAACTATAACACATGCAAGCTTGTTCTGTTGGTGGAGATGATATTTAATAAAATAAGTAGAAATCCACTAAAAGTTTTGTTTGGTTATCTTGCAATCCCGAGATAATCGTCTCCATGCTCCAAATCCATTTTAAAGCCATTTTTAAGGCATTTCGCGCATACATGAAATGAACACATTTTTCTCCAAAACTATAACACATGCAAGCTTGTCCTGTTTGGTGGAGATGATATTTAATAAAATAAGTAGAAATCCACTAAAAGTTTTGTTTGGTTATCTTGCAATCCCGAGATAATCGTCTCCATGCTCCAAATCCATTTTAAAGCCATTTTTAAGGCATTTCGCGCATACATGAAATGAACACATTTTTCTCCAAAACTATAACAGATGCAAGCTTGTCCTGTTTGGTGGAGATGATATTTAATAAAATAAGTAGAAATCCACTAAAAGTTTTGTTTGGTTATCTTGCAATCCCGAGATTATCGTCTCCATGCTCCAAATCCATTTTAAAGCCATTTTTAAGGCATTTCGCGCATACATGAAATGAACACATTTTTCTCCAAAACTATAACAGATGCAAGCTTGTCCTGTTTGGTGGAGATGATATTTAATAAAATAAGTAGAAATCCACTAAAAGTTTTGTTTGGTTATCTTGCAATCCCGAGATAATCGTCTCCATGCTCCAAATCCATTTTAAAGCCATTTTTAAGGCATTTCGCGCATACATGAAATGAACATTTTTCTCCAAAACTATAACAGATGCAAGCTTGTCCTGTTTGGTGGAGATGATATTTAATAAAATAAGTAGAAATCCACTAAAAGTTTTGTTTGGTTATCTTGCAATCCCGAGATAATCGTCTCCATGCTCCAAATCCATTTTAAAGCCATTTTTAAGGCATTTCGCGCATACATGAAATGAACACATTTTTCTCCAAAACTATAACAGATGCAAGCTTGTCCTGTTTGGTGGAGATGATATTTAATAAAATAAGTAGAAATCCACTAAAAGTTTTGTTTGGTTATCTTGCAATCCCGAGATAATCGTCTCCATGCTCCAAATCCATTTTAAAGCCATTTTTAAGGCATTTCGCGCATACATGAAATGAACACATTTTTCTCCAAAACTATAACAGATGCAAGCTTGTCCTGTTTGGTGGAGATGATATTTAATAAAATAAGTAGAAATCCACTAAAAGTTTTGTTTGGTTATCTTGCAATCCCGAGATAATCGTCTCCATGCTCCAAATCCATTGTAAAGCCATTTTTAAGGCATTTCGCGCATACATGAAATGAACACATTTTTCTCCAAAACTATAACAGATGCAAGCTTGTCCTGTTTGGTGGAGATAATATTTAATAAAATAAGTAGAAATCTACTAAAAGTTTCGTTTGTTTATATTGCCATCCTGAGATAATCGTCTCCATGCTCCAAATCCATTTTTAAGCCATTTCAAAGGCATTTTGCGCATACATAAAATGAACACATTTTTCTCCAAAACTATAACACATGCAAGCTTGTCCTGTTTGGTGGAGATGATATTTAATAAAATAAGTAGAAATCCACTAAAAGTTTTGTTTGGTTATCTTGCAATCCCGAGATAATCGTTCCCATGCTCCAAATCCATTTTAAAGCCATTTTTAAGGCATTTCGCGCATACATGAACACATTTTTCTCCAAAACTATAACAGATGCAAGCTTGTCCTGTTTGGTGGAGATGATATTTAATAAAATAAGTAGAAATCCACTAAAAGTTTTGTTTGGTTATCTTGCAATCCCGAGATAATCGTCTCCATGCTCCAAATCCATTTTAAAGCCATTTTTAAGGCATTTCGCGCATACATGAAATGAACACATTTTTCTCCAAAACTATAACACATGCAAGCTTGTCCTGTTGGTGGAGATGATATTTAATAAAATAAGTAGAAATCCACTAAAAGTTTTGTTTGGTTATCTTGCAATCCCGAGATAATCGTCTCCATGCTCCAAATCCATTTTAAAGCCATTTTTAAGGCATTTCGCGCATACATGAAATGAACACATTTTTCTCCAAAACTATAACACATGCAAGCTTGTCCTGTTTGGTGGAGATGATATTTAATAAAATAAGTAGAAATCCACTAAAAGTTTTGTTTGGTTATCTTGCAATCCCGAGATAATCGTCTCCATGCTCCAAATCCATTTTAAAGCCATTTTTAAGGCATTTCGCGCATACATGAAATGAACACATTTTTCTCCAAAACTATAACAGATGCAAGCTTGTCCTGTTTGGTGGAGATGATATTTAATAAAATAAGTAGAAATCCACTAAAAGTTTTGTTTGGTTATCTTGCAATCCCGAGATAATCGTCTCCATGCTCCAAATCCATTTTAAAGCCATTTTTAAGGCATTTCGCGCATACATGAAATGAACACATTTTTCTCCAAAACTATAACAGATGCAAGCTTGTCCTGTTTGGTGGAGATGATATTTAATAAAATAAGTAGAAATCCACTAAAAGTTTTGTTTGGTTATCTTGCAATCCCGAGATAATCGTCTCCATGCTCCAAATCCATTTTAAAGCCATTTTTAAGGCATTTCGCGCATACATGAAATGAACACATTTTTCTCCAAAACTATAACAGATGCAAGCTTGTCCTGTTTGGTGGAGATGATATTTAATAAAATAAGTAGAAATCCACTAAAAGTTTTGTTTGGTTATCTTGCAATCCCGAGATAATCGTCTCCATGCTCCAAATCCATTTTAAAGCCATTTTTAAGGCATTTCGCGCATACATGAAATGAACACATTTTTCTACAAAACTATAACAGATGCAAGCTTGTCCTGTTTGGTGGAGATAATATTTAATAAAATAAGTAGAAATCTACTAAAAGTTTCGTTTGTTTATATTGCCATCCTGAGATAATCGTCTCCATGCTCCAAATCCATTTTAAAGCCATTTCAAAGGCATTTTGCGCATACATGAAATGAACACATTTTTCTCCAAAACTATAACACATGCAAGCTTGTCCTGTTTGGTGGAGATGATATTTAATAAAATAAGTAGAAATCCACTAAAAGTTTTGTTTGGTTATCTTGCAATCCCGAGATAATCGTCTCCATGCTCCAAATCCATTTTAAAGCCATTTTTAAGGCATTTCGCGCATACATGAAATGAACACATTTTTCTCCAAAACTATAACAGATGCAAGCTTGTCCTGTTTGGTGGAGATGATATTTAATAAAATAAGTAGAAATCCACTAAAAGTTTTGTTTGGTTATCTTGCAATCCCGAGATAATCGTCTCCATGCTCCAAATCCATTTTAAAGCCATTTTTAAGGCATTTCGCGCATACATGAAATGAACACATTTTTCTCCAAAACTATAACAGATGCAAGCTTGTCCTGTTTGGTGGAGATGATATTTAATAAAATAAGTAGAAATCCACTAAAAGTTTTGTTCGGTTATCTTGCAATCCCGAGATAATCGTCTCCATGCTCCAAATCCATTTTAAAGCCATTTTTAAGGCATTTCGCGCATACATGAAATGAACACATTTTTCTCCAAAACTATAACAGATGCAAGCTTGTCCTGTTTGGTGGAGATGATATTTAATAAAATAAGTAGAAATCCACTAAAAGTTTTGTTTGGTTATCTTGCAATCCCGAGATAATCGTCTCCATGCTCCAAATCCATTTTAAAGCCATTTTTAAGGCATTTCGCGCATACATGAAATGAACACATTTTTCTCCAAAACTATAACAGATGCAAGCTTGTCCTGTTTGGTGGAGATGATATTTAATAAAATAAGTAGAAATCCACTAAAAGTTTTGTTTGGTTATCTTGCAATCCCAAGATAATCGTCTCCATGCTCCAAATCCATTTTAAAGCCATTTTTAAGGCATTTCGCGCATACATGAAATGAACACATTTTTCTCCAAAACTATAACAGATGCAAGCTTGTCCTGTTTGGTGGAGATGATATTTAATAAAATAAGTAGAAATCCACTAAAAGTTTTGTTTGGTTATCTTGCAATCCCGAGATAATCGTCTCCATGCTCCAAATCCATTTTAAAGCCATTTTTAAGGCATTTCGCGCATACATGAAATGAACACATTTTTCTCCAAAACTATAACAGATGCAAGCTTGTCCTGTTTGGTGGAGATGATATTTAATAAAATAAGTAGAAATCCACTAAAAGTTTTGTTTGGTTATCTTGCAATCCCGAGATAATCGTCTCCATGCTCCAAATCCATTTTAAAGCCATTTTTAAGGCATTTCGCGCATACATGAAATGAACACATTTTTCTCCAAAACTATAACAGATGCAAGCTTGTCCTGTTTGGTGGAGATGATATTTAATAAAATAAGTAGAAATCCACTAAAAGTTTTGTTTGGTTATCTTGCAATCCCGAGATAATCGTCTCCATGCTCCAAATCCATTTTAAAGCCATTTTTAAGGCATTTCGCGCATACATGAAATGAACACATTTTTCTCCAAAACTATAACAGATGCAAGCTTGTCCTGTTTGGTGGAGATGATATTTAATAAAATAAGTAGAAATCCACTAAAAGTTTTGTTTGGTTATCTTGCAATCCCGAGATAATCGTCTCCATGCTCCAAATCCATTTTAAAGCAATTTTTAAGGCATTTCGCGCATACATGAAATGAACACATTTTTCTCCAAAACTATAACAGATGCAAGCTTGTCCTGTTTGGTGGAGATAATATTTAATAAAATAAGTAGAAATCTACTAAAAGTTTCGTTTGTTTATATTGCCATCCTGAGATAATCGTCTCCATGCTCCAAATCCATTTTAAAGCCATTTCAAAGGCATTTTGCGCATACATGAAATGAACACATTTTTCTCCAAAACTATAACACATGCAAGCTTGTCCTGTTTGGTGGAGATGATATTTAATAAAATAAGTAGAAATCCACTAAAAGTTTTGTTTGGTTATCTTGCAATCCCGAGATAATCGTCTCCATGCTCCAAATCCATTTTAAAGCCATTTTTAAGGCATTTCGCGCATACATGAAATGAACACATTTTTCTCCAAAACTATAACAGATGCAAGCTTGTCCTGTTTGGTGGAGATGATATTTAATAAAATAAGTAGAAATCCACTAAAAGTTTTGTTTGGTTATCTTGCAATCCCGAGATAATCGTCTCCATGCTCCAAATCCATTTTAAAGCCATTTTTAAGGCATTTCGCGCATACATGAAATGAACAAATTTTTCTCCAAAACTATAACACATGCAAGCTTGTTCTGTTGGTGGAGATGATATTTAATAAAATAAGTAGAAATCCACTAAAAGTTTTGTTTGGTTATCTTGCAATCCCGAGATAATCGTCTCCATGCTCCAAATCCATTTTAAAGCCATTTTTAAGGCATTTCGCGCATACATGAAATGAACACATTTTTCTCCAAAACTATAACACATGCAAGCTTGTCCTGTTTGGTGGAGATGATATTTAATAAAATAAGTAGAAATCCACTAAAAGTTTTGTTTGGTTATCTTGCAATCCCGAGATAATCGTCTCCATGCTCCAAATCCATTTTAAAGCCATTTTTAAGGCATTTCGCGCATACATGAAATGAACACATTTTTCTCCAAAACTATAACAGATGCAAGCTTGTCCTGTTTGGTGGAGATGATATTTAATAAAATAAGTAGAAATCCACTAAAAGTTTTGTTTGGTTATCTTGCAATCCCGAGATTATCGTCTCCATGCTCCAAATCCATTTTAAAGCCATTTTTAAGGCATTTCGCGCATACATGAAATGAACACATTTTTCTCCAAAACTATAACAGATGCAAGCTTGTCCTGTTTGGTGGAGATGATATTTAATAAAATAAGTAGAAATCCACTAAAAGTTTTGTTTGGTTATCTTGCAATCCCGAGATAATCGTCTCCATGCTCCAAATCCATTTTAAAGCCATTTTTAAGGCATTTCGCGCATACATGAAATGAACATTTTTCTCCAAAACTATAACAGATGCAAGCTTGTCCTGTTTGGTGGAGATGATATTTAATAAAATAAGTAGAAATCCACTAAAAGTTTTGTTTGGTTATCTTGCAATCCCGAGATAATCGTCTCCATGCTCCAAATCCATTTTAAAGCCATTTTTAAGGCATTTCGCGCATACATGAAATGAACACATTTTTCTCCAAAACTATAACAGATGCAAGCTTGTCCTGTTTGGTGGAGATGATATTTAATAAAATAAGTAGAAATCCACTAAAAGTTTTGTTTGGTTATCTTGCAATCCCGAGATAATCGTCTCCATGCTCCAAATCCATTTTAAAGCCATTTTTAAGGCATTTCGCGCATACATGAAATGAACACATTTTTCTCCAAAACTATAACAGATGCAAGCTTGTCCTGTTTGGTGGAGATGATATTTAATAAAATAAGTAGAAATCCACTAAAAGTTTTGTTTGGTTATCTTGCAATCCCGAGATAATCGTCTCCATGCTCCAAATCCATTGTAAAGCCATTTTTAAGGCATTTCGCGCATACATGAAATGAACACATTTTTCTCCAAAACTATAACAGATGCAAGCTTGTCCTGTTTGGTGGAGATAATATTTAATAAAATAAGTAGAAATCTACTAAAAGTTTCGTTTGTTTATATTGCCATCCTGAGATAATCGTCTCCATGCTCCAAATCCATTTTTAAGCCATTTCAAAGGCATTTTGCGCATACATAAAATGAACACATTTTTCTCCAAAACTATAACACATGCAAGCTTGTCCTGTTTGGTGGAGATGATATTTAATAAAATAAGTAGAAATCCACTAAAAGTTTTGTTTGGTTATCTTGCAATCCCGAGATAATCGTTCCCATGCTCCAAATCCATTTTAAAGCCATTTTTAAGGCATTTCGCGCATACATGAACACATTTTTCTCCAAAACTATAACAGATGCAAGCTTGTCCTGTTTGGTGGAGATGATATTTAATAAAATAAGTAGAAATCCACTAAAAGTTTTGTTTGGTTATCTTGCAATCCCGAGATAATCGTCTCCATGCTCCAAATCCATTTTAAAGCCATTTTTAAGGCATTTCGCGCATACATGAAATGAACACATTTTTCTCCAAAACTATAACACATGCAAGCTTGTCCTGTTGGTGGAGATGATATTTAATAAAATAAGTAGAAATCCACTAAAAGTTTTGTTTGGTTATCTTGCAATCCCGAGATAATCGTCTCCATGCTCCAAATCCATTTTAAAGCCATTTTTAAGGCATTTCGCGCATACATGAAATGAACACATTTTTCTCCAAAACTATAACACATGCAAGCTTGTCCTGTTTGGTGGAGATGATATTTAATAAAATAAGTAGAAATCCACTAAAAGTTTTGTTTGGTTATCTTGCAATCCCGAGATAATCGTCTCCATGCTCCAAATCCATTTTAAAGCCATTTTTAAGGCATTTCGCGCATACATGAAATGAACACATTTTTCTACAAAACTATAACAGATGCAAGCTTGTCCTGTTTGGTGGAGATAATATTTAATAAAATAAGTAGAAATCTACTAAAAGTTTCGTTTGTTTATATTGCCATCCTGAGATAATCGTCTCCATGCTCCAAATCCATTTTAAAGCCATTTCAAAGGCATTTTGCGCATACATGAAATGAACACATTTTTCTCCAAAACTATAACAGATGCAAGCTTGTCCTGTTTGGTGGAGATGATATTTAATAAAATAAGTAGAAATCCACTAAAAGTTTTGTTTGGTTATCTTGCAATCCCGAGATAATCGTCTCCATGCTCCAAATCCATTTTAAAGCCATTTTTAAGGCATTTCGCGCATACATGAAATGAACACATTTTTCTCCAAAACTATAACAGATGCAAGCTTGTCCTGTTTGGTGGAGATGATATTTAATAAAATAAGTAGAAATCCACTAAAAGTTTTGTTTGGTTATCTTGCAATCCCGAGATAATCGTCTCCATGCTCCAAATCCATTTTAAAGCCATTTTTAAGGCATTTCGCGCATACATGAAATGAACACATTTTTCTCCAAAACTATAACAGGTGCAAGCTTGTCCTGTTTGGTGGAGATGATATTTAATAAAATAAGTAGAAATCCACTAAAAGTTTTGTTTGGTTATCTTGCAATCCCGAGATAATCGTCTCCATGCTCCAAATCCATTTTAAAGCCATTTTTAAGGCATTTCGCGCATACATGAAATGAACACATTTTTCTCCAAAACTATAACACATGCAAGCTTGTTCTGTTGGTGGAGATGATATTTAATAAAATAAGTAGAAATCCACTAAAAGTTTTGTTTGGTTATCTTGCAATCCCGAGATAATCGTCTCCATGCTCCAAATCCATTTTAAAGCCATTTTTAAGGCATTTCGCGCATACATGAAATGAACACATTTTTCTCCAAAACTATAACAGATGCAAGCTTGTCCTGTTTGGTGGAGATAATATTTAATAAAATAAGTAGAAATCTACTAAAAGTTTCGTTTGTTTATATTGCCATCCTGAGATAATCATCTCCATGCTCCAAATCCATTTTAAAGCCATTTCAAAGGCATTTTGCGCATACATGAAATGAACACATTTTTCTCCAAAACTATAACAGATGCAAGCTTGTCCTGTTTGGTGGAGATGATATTTAATAAAATAAGTAGAAATCCACTAAAAGTTTTGTTTGGTTATCTTGCAATCCCGAGATAATCGTCTCCATGCTCCAAATCCATTTTAAAGCCATTTTTAAGGCATTTCGCGCATACATGAAATGAACACATTTTTCTCCAAAACTATAACAGATGCAAGCTTGTCCTGTTTGGTGGAGATGATATTTAATAAAATAAGTAGAAATCCACTAAAAGTTTTGTTTGGTTATCTTGCAATCCCGAGATAATCGTCTCCATGCTCCAAATCCATTTTAAAGCCATTTTTAAGGCATTTCGCGCATACATGAAATGAACACATTTTTCTCCAAAACTATAACAGATGCAAGCTTGTCCTGTTTGGTGGAGATGATATTTAATAAAATAAGTAGAAATCCACTAAAAGTTTTGTTTGGTTATCTTGCAATCCCGAGATAATCGTCTCCATGCTCCAAATCCATTTTAAAGCCATTTTTAAGGCATTTCGCGCATACATGAAATGAACACATTTTTCTCCAAAACTATAACAGATGCAAGCTTGTCCTGTTTGGTGGAGATGATATTTAATAAAATAAGTAGAAATCCACTAAAAGTTTTGTTTGGTTATCTTGCAATCCCGAGATAATCGTCTCCATGCTCCAAATCCATTTTAAAGCCATTTTTAAGGCATTTCGCGCATACATGAAATGAACACATTTTTCTCCAAAACTATAACAGATGCAAGCTTGTCCTGTTTGGTGGAGATGATATTTAATAAAATAAGTAGAAATCCACTAAAAGTTTTGTTTGGTTATCTTGCAATCCCGAGATAATCGTCTCCATGCTCCAAATCCATTTTAAAGCCATTTTTAAGGCATTTCGCGCATACATGAAATGAACACATTTTTCTCCAAAACTATAACAGATGCAAGCTTGTCCTGTTTGGTGGAGATGATATTTAATAAAATAAGTAGAAATCCACTAAAAGTTTTGTTTGGTTATATTGCAATCCCGAGATAATCGTCTCCATGCTCCAAATCCATTTTAAAGCCATTTTTAAGGCATTTCGCGCATACATGAAATGAACACATTTTTCTCCAAAACTATAACAGATGCAAGCTTGTCCTGTTTGGTGGAGATGATATTTAATAAAATAAGTAGAAATACACTAAAAGTTTTGTTTGGTTATCTTGCAATCCCGAGATAATCGTCTCCATGCTCCAAATCCATTTTAAAGCCATTTTTAAGGCATTTCGCGCATACATGAAATGAACACATTTTTCTCCAAAACTATAACAGATGCAAGCTTGTCCTGTTTGGTGGAGATGATATTTAATAAAATAAGTAGAAATCCACTAAAAGTTTTGTTTGGTTATCTTGCAATCCCGAGATAATCGTCTCCATGCTCCAAATCCATTTTAAAGCCATTTTTAAGGCATTTCGCGCATACATGAAATGAACACATTTTTCTCCAAAATTATAACAGATGCAAGCTTGTCCTGTTTGGTGGAGATGATATTTAATAAAATAAGTAGAAATCCACTAAAAGTTTTGTTTGGTTATCTTGCAATCCCGAGATAATCGTCTCCATGCTCCAAATCCATTTTAAAGCCATTTTTAAGGCATTTCGCGCATACATGAAATGAACACATTTTTCTCCAAAACTATAACAGATGCAAGCTTGTCCTGTTTGGTGGAGATGATATTTAATAAAATAAGTAGAAATCCACTAAAAGTTTTGTTTGGTTATCTTGCAATCCCGAGATAATCGTCTCCATGCTCCAAATCCATTTTAAAGCCATTTTTAAGGCATTTCGCGCATACATGAAATGAACACATTTTTCTCCAAAACTATAACAGATGCAAGCTTGTCCTGTTTGGTGGAGATGATATTTAATAAAATAAGTAGAAATCCACTAAAAGTTTTGTTTGGTTATCTTGCAATCCCGAGATAATCGTCTCCATGCTCCAAATCCATTTTAAAGCCATTTTTAAGGCATTTCGCGCATACATGAAATGAACACATTTTTCTCCAAAACTATAACAGATGCAAGCTTGTCCTGTTTGGTGGAGATGATATTTAATAAAATAAGTAGAAATCCACTAAAAGTTTTGTTTGGTTATCTTGCAATCCCGAGATAATCGTCTCCATGCTCCAAATCCATTTTAAAGCCATTTTTAAGGCATTTCGCGCATACATGAAATGAACACATTTTTCTACAAAACTATAACAGATGCAAGCTTGTCCTGTTTGGTGGAGATAATATTTAATAAAATAAGTAGAAATCTACTAAAAGTTTCGTTTGTTTATATTGCCATCCTGAGATAATCGTCTCCATGCTCCAAATCCATTTTAAAGCCATTTCAAAGGCATTTTGCGCATACATGAAATGAACACATTTTTCTCCAAAACTATAACACATGCAAGCTTGTCCTGTTTGGTGGAGATGATATTTAATAAAATAAGTAGAAATCCACTAAAAGTTTTGTTTGGTTATCTTGCAATCCCGAGATAATCGTCTCCATGCTCCAAATCCATTTTAAAGCCATTTTTAAGGCATTTCGCGCATACATGAAATGAACACATTTTTCTCCAAAACTATAACAGATGCAAGCTTGTCCTGTTTGGTGGAGATGATATTTAATAAAATAAGTAGAAATCCACTAAAAGTTTTGTTTGGTTATCTTGCAATCCCGAGATAATCGTCTCCATGCTCCAAATCCATTTTAAAGCCATTTTTAAGGCATTTCGCGCATACATGAAATGAACACATTTTTCTCCAAAACTATAACAGATGCAAGCTTGTCCTGTTTGGTGGAGATGATATTTAATAAAATAAGTAGAAATCCACTAAAAGTTTTGTTCGGTTATCTTGCAATCCCGAGATAATCGTCTCCATGCTCCAAATCCATTTTAAAGCCATTTTTAAGGCATTTCGCGCATACATGAAATGAACACATTTTTCTCCAAAACTATAACAGATGCAAGCTTGTCCTGTTTGGTGGAGATGATATTTAATAAAATAAGTAGAAATCCACTAAAAGTTTTGTTTGGTTATCTTGCAATCCCGAGATAATCGTCTCCATGCTCCAAATCCATTTTAAAGCCATTTTTAAGGCATTTCGCGCATACATGAAATGAACACATTTTTCTCCAAAACTATAACAGATGCAAGCTTGTCCTGTTTGGTGGAGATGATATTTAATAAAATAAGTAGAAATCCACTAAAAGTTTTGTTTGGTTATCTTGCAATCCCAAGATAATCGTCTCCATGCTCCAAATCCATTTTAAAGCCATTTTTAAGGCATTTCGCGCATACATGAAATGAACACATTTTTCTCCAAAACTATAACAGATGCAAGCTTGTCCTGTTTGGTGGAGATGATATTTAATAAAATAAGTAGAAATCCACTAAAAGTTTTGTTTGGTTATCTTGCAATCCCGAGATAATCGTCTCCATGCTCCAAATCCATTTTAAAGCCATTTTTAAGGCATTTCGCGCATACATGAAATGAACACATTTTTCTCCAAAACTATAACAGATGCAAGCTTGTCCTGTTTGGTGGAGATGATATTTAATAAAATAAGTAGAAATCCACTAAAAGTTTTGTTTGGTTATCTTGCAATCCCGAGATAATCGTCTCCATGCTCCAAATCCATTTTAAAGCCATTTTTAAGGCATTTCGCGCATACATGAAATGAACACATTTTTCTCCAAAACTATAACAGATGCAAGCTTGTCCTGTTTGGTGGAGATGATATTTAATAAAATAAGTAGAAATCCACTAAAAGTTTTGTTTGGTTATCTTGCAATCCCGAGATAATCGTCTCCATGCTCCAAATCCATTTTAAAGCCATTTTTAAGGCATTTCGCGCATACATGAAATGAACACATTTTTCTCCAAAACTATAACAGATGCAAGCTTGTCCTGTTTGGTGGAGATGATATTTAATAAAATAAGTAGAAATCCACTAAAAGTTTTGTTTGGTTATCTTGCAATCCCGAGATAATCGTCTCCATGCTCCAAATCCATTTTAAAGCAATTTTTAAGGCATTTCGCGCATACATGAAATGAACACATTTTTCTCCAAAACTATAACAGATGCAAGCTTGTCCTGTTTGGTGGAGATAATATTTAATAAAATAAGTAGAAATCTACTAAAAGTTTCGTTTGTTTATATTGCCATCCTGAGATAATCGTCTCCATGCTCCAAATCCATTTTAAAGCCATTTCAAAGGCATTTTGCGCATACATGAAATGAACACATTTTTCTCCAAAACTATAACACATGCAAGCTTGTCCTGTTTGGTGGAGATGATATTTAATAAAATAAGTAGAAATCCACTAAAAGTTTTGTTTGGTTATCTTGCAATCCCGAGATAATCGTCTCCATGCTCCAAATCCATTTTAAAGCCATTTTTAAGGCATTTCGCGCATACATGAAATGAACACATTTTTCTCCAAAACTATAACAGATGCAAGCTTGTCCTGTTTGGTGGAGATGATATTTAATAAAATAAGTAGAAATCCACTAAAAGTTTTGTTTGGTTATCTTGCAATCCCGAGATAATCGTCTCCATGCTCCAAATCCATTTTAAAGCCATTTTTAAGGCATTTCGCGCATACATGAAATGAACAAATTTTTCTCCAAAACTATAACACATGCAAGCTTGTTCTGTTGGTGGAGATGATATTTAATAAAATAAGTAGAAATCCACTAAAAGTTTTGTTTGGTTATCTTGCAATCCCGAGATAATCGTCTCCATGCTCCAAATCCATTTTAAAGCCATTTTTAAGGCATTTCGCGCATACATGAAATGAACACATTTTTCTCCAAAACTATAACACATGCAAGCTTGTCCTGTTTGGTGGAGATGATATTTAATAAAATAAGTAGAAATCCACTAAAAGTTTTGTTTGGTTATCTTGCAATCCCGAGATAATCGTCTCCATGCTCCAAATCCATTTTAAAGCCATTTTTAAGGCATTTCGCGCATACATGAAATGAACACATTTTTCTCCAAAACTATAACAGATGCAAGCTTGTCCTGTTTGGTGGAGATGATATTTAATAAAATAAGTAGAAATCCACTAAAAGTTTTGTTTGGTTATCTTGCAATCCCGAGATTATCGTCTCCATGCTCCAAATCCATTTTAAAGCCATTTTTAAGGCATTTCGCGCATACATGAAATGAACACATTTTTCTCCAAAACTATAACAGATGCAAGCTTGTCCTGTTTGGTGGAGATGATATTTAATAAAATAAGTAGAAATCCACTAAAAGTTTTGTTTGGTTATCTTGCAATCCCGAGATAATCGTCTCCATGCTCCAAATCCATTTTAAAGCCATTTTTAAGGCATTTCGCGCATACATGAAATGAACATTTTTCTCCAAAACTATAACAGATGCAAGCTTGTCCTGTTTGGTGGAGATGATATTTAATAAAATAAGTAGAAATCCACTAAAAGTTTTGTTTGGTTATCTTGCAATCCCGAGATAATCGTCTCCATGCTCCAAATCCATTTTAAAGCCATTTTTAAGGCATTTCGCGCATACATGAAATGAACACATTTTTCTCCAAAACTATAACAGATGCAAGCTTGTCCTGTTTGGTGGAGATGATATTTAATAAAATAAGTAGAAATCCACTAAAAGTTTTGTTTGGTTATCTTGCAATCCCGAGATAATCGTCTCCATGCTCCAAATCCATTTTAAAGCCATTTTTAAGGCATTTCGCGCATACATGAAATGAACACATTTTTCTCCAAAACTATAACAGATGCAAGCTTGTCCTGTTTGGTGGAGATGATATTTAATAAAATAAGTAGAAATCCACTAAAAGTTTTGTTTGGTTATCTTGCAATCCCGAGATAATCGTCTCCATGCTCCAAATCCATTGTAAAGCCATTTTTAAGGCATTTCGCGCATACATGAAATGAACACATTTTTCTCCAAAACTATAACAGATGCAAGCTTGTCCTGTTTGGTGGAGATAATATTTAATAAAATAAGTAGAAATCTACTAAAAGTTTCGTTTGTTTATATTGCCATCCTGAGATAATCGTCTCCATGCTCCAAATCCATTTTTAAGCCATTTCAAAGGCATTTTGCGCATACATAAAATGAACACATTTTTCTCCAAAACTATAACACATGCAAGCTTGTCCTGTTTGGTGGAGATGATATTTAATAAAATAAGTAGAAATCCACTAAAAGTTTTGTTTGGTTATCTTGCAATCCCGAGATAATCGTTCCCATGCTCCAAATCCATTTTAAAGCCATTTTTAAGGCATTTCGCGCATACATGAACACATTTTTCTCCAAAACTATAACAGATGCAAGCTTGTCCTGTTTGGTGGAGATGATATTTAATAAAATAAGTAGAAATCCACTAAAAGTTTTGTTTGGTTATCTTGCAATCCCGAGATAATCGTCTCCATGCTCCAAATCCATTTTAAAGCCATTTTTAAGGCATTTCGCGCATACATGAAATGAACACATTTTTCTCCAAAACTATAACACATGCAAGCTTGTCCTGTTGGTGGAGATGATATTTAATAAAATAAGTAGAAATCCACTAAAAGTTTTGTTTGGTTATCTTGCAATCCCGAGATAATCGTCTCCATGCTCCAAATCCATTTTAAAGCCATTTTTAAGGCATTTCGCGCATACATGAAATGAACACATTTTTCTCCAAAACTATAACACATGCAAGCTTGTCCTGTTTGGTGGAGATGATATTTAATAAAATAAGTAGAAATCCACTAAAAGTTTTGTTTGGTTATCTTGCAATCCCGAGATAATCGTCTCCATGCTCCAAATCCATTTTAAAGCCATTTTTAAGGCATTTCGCGCATACATGAAATGAACACATTTTTCTCCAAAACTATAACAGATGCAAGCTTGTCCTGTTTGGTGGAGATGATATTTAATAAAATAAGTAGAAATCCACTAAAAGTTTTGTTTGGTTATCTTGCAATCCCGAGATAATCGTCTCCATGCTCCAAATCCATTTTAAAGCCATTTTTAAGGCATTTCGCGCATACATGAAATGAACACATTTTTCTCCAAAACTATAACAGATGCAAGCTTGTCCTGTTTGGTGGAGATGATATTTAATAAAATAAGTAGAAATCCACTAAAAGTTTTGTTTGGTTATCTTGCAATCCCGAGATAATCGTCTCCATGCTCCAAATCCATTTTAAAGCCATTTTTAAGGCATTTCGCGCATACATGAAATGAACACATTTTTCTCCAAAACTATAACAGATGCAAGCTTGTCCTGTTTGGTGGAGATGATATTTAATAAAATAAGTAGAAATCCACTAAAAGTTTTGTTTGGTTATCTTGCAATCCCGAGATAATCGTCTCCATGCTCCAAATCCATTTTAAAGCCATTTTTAAGGCATTTCGCGCATACATGAAATGAACACATTTTTCTACAAAACTATAACAGATGCAAGCTTGTCCTGTTTGGTGGAGATAATATTTAATAAAATAAGTAGAAATCTACTAAAAGTTTCGTTTGTTTATATTGCCATCCTGAGATAATCGTCTCCATGCTCCAAATCCATTTTAAAGCCATTTCAAAGGCATTTTGCGCATACATGAAATGAACACATTTTTCTCCAAAACTATAACAGATGCAAGCTTGTCCTGTTTGGTGGAGATGATATTTAATAAAATAAGTAGAAATCCACTAAAAGTTTTGTTTGGTTATCTTGCAATCCCGAGATAATCGTCTCCATGCTCCAAATCCATTTTAAAGCCATTTTTAAGGCATTTCGCGCATACATGAAATGAACACATTTTTCTCCAAAACTATAACAGATGCAAGCTTGTCCTGTTTGGTGGAGATGATATTTAATAAAATAAGTAGAAATCCACTAAAAGTTTTGTTTGGTTATCTTGCAATCCCGAGATAATCGTCTCCATGCTCCAAATCCATTTTAAAGCCATTTTTAAGGCATTTCGCGCATACATGAAATGAACACATTTTTCTCCAAAACTATAACAGGTGCAAGCTTGTCCTGTTTGGTGGAGATGATATTTAATAAAATAAGTAGAAATCCACTAAAAGTTTTGTTTGGTTATCTTGCAATCCCGAGATAATCGTCTCCATGCTCCAAATCCATTTTAAAGCCATTTTTAAGGCATTTCGCGCATACATGAAATGAACACATTTTTCTCCAAAACTATAACACATGCAAGCTTGTTCTGTTGGTGGAGATGATATTTAATAAAATAAGTAGAAATCCACTAAAAGTTTTGTTTGGTTATCTTGCAATCCCGAGATAATCGTCTCCATGCTCCAAATCCATTTTAAAGCCATTTTTAAGGCATTTCGCGCATACATGAAATGAACACATTTTTCTCCAAAACTATAACAGATGCAAGCTTGTCCTGTTTGGTGGAGATAATATTTAATAAAATAAGTAGAAATCTACTAAAAGTTTCGTTTGTTTATATTGCCATCCTGAGATAATCATCTCCATGCTCCAAATCCATTTTAAAGCCATTTCAAAGGCATTTTGCGCATACATGAAATGAACACATTTTTCTCCAAAACTATAACAGATGCAAGCTTGTCCTGTTTGGTGGAGATGATATTTAATAAAATAAGTAGAAATCCACTAAAAGTTTTGTTTGGTTATCTTGCAATCCCGAGATAATCGTCTCCATGCTCCAAATCCATTTTAAAGCCATTTTTAAGGCATTTCGCGCATACATGAAATGAACACATTTTTCTCCAAAACTATAACAGATGCAAGCTTGTCCTGTTTGGTGGAGATGATATTTAATAAAATAAGTAGAAATCCACTAAAAGTTTTGTTTGGTTATCTTGCAATCCCGAGATAATCGTCTCCATGCTCCAAATCCATTTTAAAGCCATTTTTAAGGCATTTCGCGCATACATGAAATGAACACATTTTTCTCCAAAACTATAACAGATGCAAGCTTGTCCTGTTTGGTGGAGATGATATTTAATAAAATAAGTAGAAATCCACTAAAAGTTTTGTTTGGTTATCTTGCAATCCCGAGATAATCGTCTCCATGCTCCAAATCCATTTTAAAGCCATTTTTAAGGCATTTCGCGCATACATGAAATGAACACATTTTTCTCCAAAACTATAACAGATGCAAGCTTGTCCTGTTTGGTGGAGATGATATTTAATAAAATAAGTAGAAATCCACTAAAAGTTTTGTTTGGTTATCTTGCAATCCCGAGATAATCGTCTCCATGCTCCAAATCCATTTTAAAGCCATTTTTAAGGCATTTCGCGCATACATGAAATGAACACATTTTTCTCCAAAACTATAACAGATGCAAGCTTGTCCTGTTTGGTGGAGATGATATTTAATAAAATAAGTAGAAATCCACTAAAAGTTTTGTTTGGTTATCTTGCAATCCCGAGATAATCGTCTCCATGCTCCAAATCCATTTTAAAGCCATTTTTAAGGCATTTCGCGCATACATGAAATGAACACATTTTTCTCCAAAACTATAACAGATGCAAGCTTGTCCTGTTTGGTGGAGATGATATTTAATAAAATAAGTAGAAATCCACTAAAAGTTTTGTTTGGTTATATTGCAATCCCGAGATAATCGTCTCCATGCTCCAAATCCATTTTAAAGCCATTTTTAAGGCATTTCGCGCATACATGAAATGAACACATTTTTCTCCAAAACTATAACAGATGCAAGCTTGTCCTGTTTGGTGGAGATGATATTTAATAAAATAAGTAGAAATACACTAAAAGTTTTGTTTGGTTATCTTGCAATCCCGAGATAATCGTCTCCATGCTCCAAATCCATTTTAAAGCCATTTTTAAGGCATTTCGCGCATACATGAAATGAACACATTTTTCTCCAAAACTATAACAGATGCAAGCTTGTCCTGTTTGGTGGAGATGATATTTAATAAAATAAGTAGAAATCCACTAAAAGTTTTGTTTGGTTATCTTGCAATCCCGAGATAATCGTCTCCATGCTCCAAATCCATTTTAAAGCCATTTTTAAGGCATTTCGCGCATACATGAAATGAACACATTTTTCTCCAAAATTATAACAGATGCAAGCTTGTCCTGTTTGGTGGAGATGATATTTAATAAAATAAGTAGAAATCCACTAAAAGTTTTGTTTGGTTATCTTGCAATCCCGAGATAATCGTCTCCATGCTCCAAATCCATTTTAAAGCCATTTTTAAGGCATTTCGCGCATACATGAAATGAACACATTTTTCTCCAAAACTATAACAGATGCAAGCTTGTCCTGTTTGGTGGAGATGATATTTAATAAAATAAGTAGAAATCCACTAAAAGTTTTGTTTGGTTATCTTGCAATCCCGAGATAATCGTCTCCATGCTCCAAATCCATTTTAAAGCCATTTTTAAGGCATTTCGCGCATACATGAAATGAACACATTTTTCTCCAAAACTATAACAGATGCAAGCTTGTCCTGTTTGGTGGAGATGATATTTAATAAAATAAGTAGAAATCCACTAAAAGTTTTGTTTGGTTATCTTGCAATCCCGAGATAATCGTCTCCATGCTCCAAATCCATTTTAAAGCCATTTTTAAGGCATTTCGCGCATACATGAAATGAACACATTTTTCTCCAAAACTATAACAGATGCAAGCTTGTCCTGTTTGGTGGAGATGATATTTAATAAAATAAGTAGAAATCCACTAAAAGTTTTGTTTGGTTATATTGCAATCCCGAGATAATCGTCTCCATGCTCCAAATCCATTTTAAAGCCATTTTTAAGGCATTTCGCGCATACATGAAATGAACACATTTTTCTCCAAAACTATAACAGATGCAAGATTGTCCTGTTTGGTGGAGATGATATTTAATAAAATAAGTAGAAATCCACTAAAAGTTTTGTTTGGTTATCTTGCAATCCCGAGATAATCGTCTCCATGCTCCAAATCCATTTTAAAGCCATTTTTAAGGCATTTCGCGCATACATGAAATGAACACATTTTTCTCCAAAACTATAACAGATGCAAGCTTGTCCTGTTTGGTGGAGATGATATTTAATAAAATAAGTAGAAATCCACTAAAAGTTTTGTTTGGTTATCTTGCAATCCCGAGATAATCGTCTCCATGCTCCAAATCCATTTTAAAGCCATTTTTAAGGCATTTCGCGCATACATGAAATGAACACATTTTTCTCCAAAACTATAACAGATGCAAGCTTGTCCTGTTTGGTGGAGATGATATTTAATAAAATAAGTAGAAATCCACTAAAAGTTTTGTTTGGTTATCTTGCAATCCCGAGATAATCGTCTCCATGCTCCAAATCCATTTTAAAGCCATTTTTAAGGCATTTCGCGCATACATGAAATGAACACATTTTTCTCCAAAACTATAACAGATGCAAGCTTGTCCTGTTTGGTGGAGATGATATTTAATAAAATAAGTAGAAATCCACTAAAAGTTTTGTTTGGTTATATTGCAATCCCGAGATAATCGTCTCCATGCTCCAAATCCATTTTAAAGCCATTTTTAAGGCATTTCGCGCATACATGAAATGAACACATTTTTCTCCAAAACTATAACAGATGCAAGCTTGTCCTGTTTGGTGGAAATGATATTTAATAAAATAAGTAGAAATCCACTAAAAGTTTTGTTTGGTTATCTTGCAATCCCGAGATAATCGTCTCCATGCTCCAAATCCATTTTAAAGCCATTTTTAAGGCATTTCGCGCATACATGAAATGAACACATTTTTCTCCAAAACTATAACAGATGCAAGCTTGTCCTGTTTGGTGGAGATGATATTTAATAAAATAAGTAGAAATCCACTAAAAGTTTTGTTTGGTTATCTTGCAATCCCGAGATAATCGTCTCCATGCTCCAAATCCATTTTAAAGCCATTTTTAAGGCATTTCGCGCATACATGAAATGAACACATTTTTCTCCAAAACTATAACAGATGCAAGCTTGTCCTGTTTGGTGGAGATGATATTTAATAAAATAAGTAGAAATCCACTAAAAGTTTTGTTTGGTTATCTTGCAATCCCGAGATAATCGTCTCCATGCTCCAAATCCATTTTAAAGCCATTTTTAAGGCATTTCGCGCATACATGAAATGAACACATTTTTCTCCAAAACTATAACAGATGCAAGCTTGTCCTGTTTGGTGGAGATGATATTTAATAAAATAAGTAGAAATCCACTAAAAGTTTTGTTTGGTTATATTGCAATCCCGAGATAATCGTCTCCATGCTCCAAATCCATTTTAAAGCCATTTTTAAGGCATTTCGCGCATACATGAAATGAACACATTTTTCTCCAAAACTATAACAGATGCAAGCTTGTCCTGTTTGGTGGAAATGATATTTAATAAAATAAGTAGAAATCCACTAAAAGTTTTGTTTGGTTATCTTGCAATCCCGAGATAATCGTCTCCATGCTCCAAATCCATTTTAAAGCCATTTTTAAGGCATTTCGCGCATACATGAAATGAACACATTTTTCTCCAAAACTATAACAGATGCAAGCTTGTCCTGTTTGGTGGAGATGATATTTAATAAAATAAGTAGAAATCCACTAAAAGTTTTGTTTGGTTATCTTGCAATCCCGAGATAATCGTCTCCATGCTCCAAATCCATTTTAAAGCCATTTTTAAAGCTTTCGCGCATACATGAAATGAACACATTTTTCTCCAAAACTATAACAGATGCAAGCTTGTCCTGTTTGGTGGAGATGATATTTAATAAAATAAGTAGAAATCCACTAAAAGTTTTGTTTGGTTATCTTGCAATCCCGAGATAATCGTCTCCATGCTCCAAATCCATTTTAAAGCCATTTTTAAAGCATTTCGCGCATACATGAAATGAACACATTTTTCTCCAAAACTATAACAGATGCAAGCTTGTCCTGTTTGGTGGAGATGATATTTAATAAAATAAGTAGAAATCCACTAAAAGTTTTGTTTGGTTATCTTGCAATCCCGAGATAATCGTCTCCATGCTCCAAATCCATTTTAAAGCCATTTTTAAGGCATTTCGCGCATACATGAAATGAACACATTTTTCTCCAAAACTATAACAGATGCAAGCTTGTCCTGTTTGGTGGAGATGATATTTAATAAAATAAGTAGAAATCCACTAAAAGTTTTGTTTGGTTATCTTGCAATCCCGAGATAATCGTCTCCATGCTCCAAATCCATTTTAAAGCCATTTTTAAGGCATTTCGCGCATACATGAAATGAACACATTTTTCTCCAAAACTATAACAGATGCAAGCTTGTCCTGTTTGGTGGAGATGATATTTAATAAAATAAGTAGAAATCCACTAAAAGTTTTGTTTGGTTATCTTGCAATCCCGAGATAATCGTCTCCATGCTCCAAATCCATTTTAAAGCCATTTTTAAGGCATTTCGCGCATACATGAAATGAACACATTTTTCTCCAAAACTATAACAGATGCAAGCTTGTCCTGTTTGGTGGAGATGATATTTAATAAAATAAGTAGAAATCCACTAAAAGTTTTGTTTGGTTATCTTGCAATCCCGAGATAATCGTCTCCATGCTCCAAATCCATTTTAAAGCAATTTTTAAGGCATTTCGCGCATACATGAAATGAACACATTTTTCTCCAAAACTATAACAGATGCAAGCTTGTCCTGTTTGGTGGAGATGATATTTAATAAAATAAGTAGAAATCCACTAAAAGTTTTGTTTGGTTATATTGCAATCCCGAGATAATCGTCTCCATGCTCCAAATCCATTTTAAAGCCATTTTTAAGGCATTTCGCGCATACATGAAATGAACACATTTTTCTCCAAAACTATAACAGACGCAAGCTTGTCCTGTTTGGTGGAGATGATATTTAATAAAATAAGTAGAAATCCACTAAAAGTTTTGTTTGGTTATCTTGCAATCCCGAGATAATCGTCTCCATGCTCCAAATCCATTTTAAAGCCATTTTTAAGGCATTTCGCGCATACATGAAATGAACACATTTTTCTCCAAAACTATAACAGATGCAAGCTTGTCCTGTTTGGTGGAGATGATATTTAATAAAATAAGTAGAAATCCACTAAAAGTTTTGTTTGGTTATCTTGCAATCCCGAGATAATCGTCTCCATGCTCCAAATCCATTTTAAAGCCATTTTTAAGGCATTTCGCGCATACATGAAATGAACACATTTTTCTCCAAAACTATAACAGATGCAAGCTTGTCCTGTTTGGTGGAGATGATATTTAATAAAATAAGTAGAAATCCACTAAAAGTTTTGTTTGGTTATCTTGCAATCCCGAGATAATCGTCTCCATGCTCCAAATCCATTTTAAAGCCATTTTTAAGGCATTTCGCGCATACATGAAATGAACACATTTTTCTCCAAAACTATAACAGATGCAAGCTTGTCCTGTTTGGTGGAGATGATATTTAATAAAATAAGTAGAAATCCACTAAAAGTTTTGTTTGGTTATATTGCAATCCCGAGATAATCGTCTCCATGCTCCAAATCCATTTTAAAGCCATTTTTAAGGCATTTCGCGCATACATGAAATGAACACATTTTTCTCCAAAACTATAACAGATGCAAGCTTGTCCTGTTTGGTGGAGATGATATTTAATAAAATAAGTAGAAATCCACTAAAAGTTTTGTTTGGTTATCTTGCAATCCCGAGATAATCGTCTCCATGCTCCAAATCCATTTTAAAGCCATTTTTAAGGCATTTCGCGCATACATGAAATGAACACATTTTTCTCCAAAACTATAACAGATGCAAGCTTGTCCTGTTTGGTGGAGATGATATTTAATAAAATAAGTAGAAATCCACTAAAAGTTTTGTTTGGTTATCTTGCAATCCCGAGATAATCGTCTCCATGCTCCAAATCCATTTTAAAGCCATTTTTAAGGCATTTCGCGCATACATGAAATGAACACATTTTTCTCCAAAACTATAACAGATGCAAGCTTGTCCTGTTTGGTGGAGATGATATTTAATAAAATAAGTAGAAATCCACTAAAAGTTTTGTTTGGTTATCTTGCAATCCCGAGATAATCGTCTCCATGCTCCAAATCCATTTTAAAGCCATTTTTAAGGCATTTCGCGCATACATGAAATGAACACATTTTTCTCCAAAACTATAACAGATGCAAGCTTGTCCTGTTTGGTGGAGATGATATTTAATAAAATAAGTAGAAATCCACTAAAAGTTTTGTTTGGTTATATTGCAATCCCGAGATAATCGTCTCCATGCTCCAAATCCATTTTAAAGCCATTTTTAAGGCATTTCGCGCATACATGAAATGAACACATTTTTCTCCAAAACTATAACAGATGCAAGCTTGTCCTGTTTGGTGGAGATGATATTTATTAAAATAAGTAGAAATCCACTAAAAGTTTTGTTTGGTTATCTTGCAATCCCGAGATAATCGTCTCCATGCTCCAAATCCATTTTAAAGCCATTTTTTAAGGCATTTCGCGCATACATGAAATGAACACATTTTTCTCCAAAACTATAACAGATGCAAGCTTGTCCTGTTTGGTGGAGATAATATTTAATAAAATAAGTAGAAATCTACTAAAAGTTTCGTTTGTTTATATTGCCATCCTGAGATAATCGTCTCCATGCTCCAAATCCATTTTAAAGCCATTTCAAAGGCATTTTGCGCATACATGAGATGAACACATTTTTCTCCAAAACTATAACACATGCAAGCTTGTCCTGTTTGGTGGAGATGATATTTAATAAAATAAGTAGAAATCCACTAAAAGTTTTGTTTGGTTATCTTGCAATCCCGAGATAATCGTCTCCATGCTCCAAATCCATTTTAAAGCCATTTTTAAGGCATTTCGCGCATACATGAAATGAACACATTTTTCTCCAAAACTATAACAGATGCAAGCTTGTCCTGTTTGGTGGAGATGATATTTAATAAAATAAGTAGAAATCCACTAAAAGTTTTGTTTGGTTATCTTGCAATCCCGAGATAATCGTCTCCATGCTCCAAATCCATTTTAAAGCCATTTTTAAGGCATTTCGCGCATACATGAAATGAACACATTTTTCTCCAAAACTATAACAGATGCAAGCTTGTCCTGTTTGGTGGAGATGATATTTAATAAAATAAGTAGAAATCCACTAAAAGTTTTGTTTGGTTATCTTGCAATCCCGAGATAATCGTCTCCATGCTCCAAATCCATTTTAAAGCCATTTTTAAGGCATTTCGCGCATACATGAAATGAACACATTTTTCTCCAAAACTATAACAGATGCAAGCTTGTCCTGTTTGGTGGAGATGATATTTAATAAAATAAGTAGAAATCCACTAAAAGTTTTTTTTGGTTATCTTGCAATCCCGAGATAATCGTCTCCATGCTCCAAATCCATTTTAAAGCCATTTCAAAGGCATTTTGCACATACATGAAATGAACACATTTTTCTCCAAAACTATAACACATGCAAGCTTGTCCTGTTTGGTGGAGATGATATTTAATAAAATAAGTAGAAATCCACTAAAAGTTTTGTTTGGTTATCTTGCAATCCCGAGATAATCGTCTCCATGCTCCAAATCCATTTTAAAGCCATTTTTAAGGCATTTCACGCATACATGAAATGAACACATTTTTCTCCAAAACTATAACAGATGCAAGCTTGTCCTGTTTGGTGGAGATGATATTTAATAAAATAAGTAGAAATCCACTAAAAGTTTTGTTTGGTTATCTTGCAATCCCGAGATAATCGTCTCCATGCTCCAAATCCATTTTAAAGCCATTTTTAAGGCATTTCGCGCATACATGAAATGAACACATTTTTCTCCAAAACTATAACAGATGCAAGCTTGTCCTGTTTGGTGGAGATGATATTTAATAAAATAAGTAGAAATCCACTAAAAGTTTTGTTTGGTTATCTTGCAATCCCGAGATAATCGTCTCCATGCTCCAAATCCATTTTAAAGCCATTTTTAAGGCATTTCGCGCATACATGAAATGAACACATTTTTCTCCAAAACTATAACAGATGCAAGCTTGTCCTGTTTGGTGGAGATGATATTTAATAAAATAAGTAGAAATCCACTAAAAGTTTTGTTTGGTTATATTGCAATCCCGAGATAATCGTCTCCATGCTCCAAATCCATTTTAAAGCCATTTTTAAGGCATTTCGCGCATACATGAAATGAACACATTTTTCTCCAAAACTATAACAGATGCAAGCTTGTCCTGTTTGGTGGAGATGATATTTAATAAAATAAGTAGAAATCCACTAAAAGTTTTGTTTGGTTATCTTGCAATCCCGAGATAATCGTCTCCATGCTCCAAATCCATTTTAAAGCCATTTTTAAGGCATTTCGCGCATACATGAAATGAACACATTTTTCTCCAAAACTATAACAGATGCAAGCTTGTCCTGTTTGGTGGAGATGATATTTAATAAAATAAGTAGAAATCCACTAAAAGTTTTGTTTGGTTATCTTGCAATCCCGAGATAATCGTCTCCATGCTCCAAATCCATTTTAAAGCCATTTCAAAGGCATTTTGCACATACATGAAATGAACAAATTTTTCTCCAAAACTATAACACATGCAAGCTTGTCCTGTTTGGTGGAGATGATATTTAATAAAATAAGTAGAAATCCACTAAAAGTTTTGTTTGGTTATCTTGCAATCCCGAGATAATCGTCTCCATGCTCCAAATCCATTTTAAAGCTATTTTTAAGGCATTTCGCGCATACATGAAATGAACACATTTTTCTCCAAAACTATAACAGATGCAAGCTTGTCCTGTTTGGTGGACATGATATTTAATAAAATAAGTAGAAATCCACTAAAAGTTTTGTTTGGTTATCTTGCAATCCCGAGATAATCGTCTCCATGCTCCAAATCCATTTTAAAGCCATTTTTAAGGCATTTCGCGCATACATGAAATGAACACATTTTTCTCCAAAACTATAACAGATGCAAGCTTGTCCTGTTTGGTGGAGATGATATTTAATAAAATAAGTAGAAATCCACTAAACGTTTTGTTTGGTTATCTTGCAATCCCGAGATAATCGTCTCCATGCTCCAAATCCATTTTAAAGCCATTAAGGCATTTCGCGCATACATGAAATGAACACATTTTTCTCCAAAACTATAACAGATGCAAGCTTGTCCTGTTTGGTGGAGATGATATTTAATAAAATAAGTAGAAATCCACTAAAAGTTTTGTTTGGTTATCTTGCAATCCCGAGATAATCGTCTCCATGCTCCAAATCCATTTTAAAGCCATTTTTAAGGCATTTCGCGCATACATGAAATGAACACATTTTTCTCCAAAACTATAACAGATGCAAGCTTGTCCTGTTTGGTGGAGATGATATTTAATAAAATAAGTAGAAATCCACTAAAAGTTTTGTTTGGTTATATTGCAATCCGAGATAACCAAACAAAACTTTTAGTGGATTTCTACTTATTTTATTAAATATCATCTCCACCAAACAGGACAAGCTTGCATGTGTTATAGTTTTGGAGAAAAATTTGTTCATTTCATGTATGTGCAAAATGCCTTTGAAATGGCTTTAAAATGGATTTGGAGCATGGAGACGATTATCTCGGGATTGCAAGATAACCAAACAAAACTTTTAGTGGATTTCTACTTATTTTATTAAATATCATCTCCACCAAACAGGACAAGCTTGCATCTGTTATAGTTTTGGAGAAAAATGTGTTCATTTCATGTATGCGCGAAATGCCTTAAAAATGGCTTTAAAATGGATTTGGAGCATGGAGACGATTATCTCGGGATTGCAAGATAACCAAACAAAACTTTTAGTGGATTTCTACTTATTTTATTAAATATCATCTCCACCAAACAGGACAAGCTTGCATCTGTTATAGTTTTGGAGAAAAATGTGTTCATTTCATGTATGCGCGAAATGCCTTAAAATGGCTTTAAAATGGATTTGGAGCATGGAGACGATTATCTCGGGATTGCAATATAACCAAACAAAACTTTTAGTGGATTTCTACTTATTTTATTAAATATCATCTCCACCAAACAGGACAAGCTTGCATCTGTTATAGTTTTGGAGAAAAATGTGTTCATTTCATGTATGCGCGAAATGCCTTAAAAATGGCTTTAAAATGGATTTGGAGCATGGAGACGATTATCTCGGGATTGCAAGATAACCAAACAAAACTTTTAGTGGATTTCTACTTATTTTATTAAATATCATCTCCACCAAACAGGACAAGCTTGCATCTGTTATAGTTTTGGAGAAAAATGTGTTCATTTCATGTATGCGCGAAATGCCTTAAAAATGGCTTTAAAATGGATTTGGAGCATGGAGACGATTATCTCGGGATTGCAAGATAACCAAACAAAACTTTTAGTGGATTTCTACTTATTTTATTAAATATCATCTCCACCAAACAGGACAAGCTTGCATCTGTTATAGTTTTGGAGAAAAATGTGTTCATTTCATGTATGCGTGAAATGCCTTAAAAATGGCTTTAAAATGGATTTGGAGCATGGAGACGATTATCTCGGGATTGCAAGATAACCAAACAAAACTTTTAGTGGATTTCTACTTATTTTATTAAATATCATCTCCACCAAACAGGACAAGCTTGCATGTGTTATAGTTTTGGAGAAAAATGTGTTCATTTCATGTATGTGCAAAATGCCTTTGAAATGGCTTTAAAATGGATTTGGAGCATGGAGACGATTATCTCGGGATTGCAAGATAACCAAAAAAAACTTTTAGTGGATTTCTACTTATTTTATTAAATATCATCTCCACCAAACAGGACAAGCTTGCATCTGTTATAGTTTTGGAGAAAAATGTGTTCATTTCATGTATGCGCGAAATGCCTTAAAAATGGCTTTAAAATGGATTTGGAGCATGGAGACGATTATCTCGGGATTGCAAGATAACCAAACAAAACTTTTAGTGGATTTCTACTTATTTTATTAAATATCATCTCCACCAAACAGGACAAGCTTGCATCTGTTATAGTTTTGGAGAAAAATGTGTTCATTTCATGTATTGCGCGAAATGCCTTAAAAATGGCTTTAAAATGGATTTGGAGCATGGAGACGATTATCTCGGGATTGCAAGATAACCAAACAAAACTTTTAGTGGATTTCTACTTATTTTATTAAATATCATCTCCACCAAACAGGACAAGCTTGCATCTGTTATAGTTTTGGAGAAAAATGTGTTCATTTCATGTATGCGCGAAATGCCTTAAAAATGGCTTTAAAATGGATTTGGAGCATGGAGACGATTATCTCGGGATTGCAAGATAACCAAACAAAACTTTTAGTGGATTTCTACTTATTTTATTAAATATCATCTCCACCAAACAGGACAAGCTTGCATGTGTTATAGTTTTGGAGAAAAATGTGTTCATCTCATGTATGCGCAAAATGCCTTTGAAATGGCTTTAAAATGGATTTGGAGCATGGAGACGATTATCTCAGGATGGCAATATAAACAAACGAAACTTTTAGTAGATTTCTACTTATTTTATTAAATATTATCTCCACCAAACAGGACAAGCTTGCATCTGTTATAGTTTTGGAGAAAAATGTGTTCATTTCATGTATGCGCGAAATGCCTTAAAAAATGGCTTTAAAATGGATTTGGAGCATGGAGACGATTATCTCGGGATTGCAAGATAACCAAACAAAACTTTTAGTGGATTTCTACTTATTTTAATAAATATCATCTCCACCAAACAGGACAAGCTTGCATCTGTTATAGTTTTGGAGAAAAATGTGTTCATTTCATGTATGCGCGAAATGCCTTAAAAATGGCTTTAAAATGGATTTGGAGCATGGAGACGATTATCTCGGGATTGCAATATAACCAAACAAAACTTTAGTGGATTTCTACTTATTTTATTAAATATCATCTCCACCAAACAGGACAAGCTTGCATCTGTTATAGTTTTGGAGAAAAATGTGTTCATTTCATGTATGCGCGAAATGCCTTAAAAATGGCTTTAAAATGGATTTGGAGCATGGAGACGATTATCTCGGGATTGCAAGATAACCAAACAAAACTTTTAGTGGATTTCTACTTATTTTATTAAATATCATCTCCACCAAACAGGACAAGCTTGCATCTGTTATAGTTTTGGAGAAAAATGTGTTCATTTCATGTATGCGCGAAATGCCTTAAAAATGGCTTTAAAATGGATTTGGAGCATGGAGACGATTATCTCGGGATTGCAAGATAACCAAACAAAACTTTTAGTGGATTTCTACTTATTTTATTAAATATCATCTCCACCAAACAGGACAAGCTTGCATCTGTTATAGTTTTGGAGAAAAATGTGTTCATTTCATGTATGCGCGAAATGCCTTAAAAATGGCTTTAAAATGGATTTGGAGCATGGAGACGATTATCTCGGGATTGCAAGATAACCAAACAAAACTTTTAGTGGATTTCTACTTATTTTATTAAATATCATCTCCACCAAACAGGACAAGCTTGCATCTGTTATAGTTTTGGAGAAAAATGTGTTCATTTCATGTATGCGCGAAATGCCTTAAAAATGGCTTTAAAATGGATTTGGAGCATGGAGACGATTATCTCGGGATTGCAATATAACCAAACAAAACTTTTAGTGGATTTCTACTTATTTTATTAAATATCATCTCCACCAAACAGGACAAGCTTGCATCTGTTATAGTTTTGGAGAAAAATGTGTTCATTTCATGTATGCGCGAAATGCCTTAAAAATGGCTTTAAAATGGATTTGGAGCATGGAGACGATTATCTCGGGATTGCAAGATAACCAAACAAAACTTTTAGTGGATTTCTACTTATTTTATTAAATATCATCTCCACCAAACAGGACAAGCTTGCATCTGTTATAGTTTTGGAGAAAAATGTGTTCATTTCATGTATGCGCGAAATGCCTTAAAAAATGGCTTTAAAATGGATTTGGAGCATGGAGACGATTATCTCGGGATTGCAAGATAACCAAACAAAACTTTTAGTGGATTTCTACTTATTTTATTAAATATCATCTCCACCAAACAGGACAAGCTTGCATCTGTTATAGTTTTGGAGAAAAATGTGTTCATTTCATGTATGCGCGAAATGCCTTAAAAATGGCTTTAAAATGGATTTGGAGCATGGAGACGATTATCTCGGGATTGCAAGATAACCAAACAAAACTTTTAGTGGATTTCTACTTATTTTATTAAATATCATCTCCACCAAACAGGACAAGCTTGCGTCTGTTATAGTTTTGGAGAAAAATGTGTTCATTTCATGTATGCGCGAAATGCCTTAAAAATGGCTTTAAAATGGATTTGGAGCATGGAGACGATTATCTCGGGATTGCAATATAACCAAACAAAACTTTTAGTGGATTTCTACTTATTTTATTAAATATCATCTCCACCAAACAGGACAAGCTTGCATCTGTTATAGTTTTGGAGAAAAATGTGTTCATTTCATGTATGCGCGAAATGCCTTAAAAATTGCTTTAAAATGGATTTGGAGCATGGAGACGATTATCTCGGGATTGCAAGATAACCAAACAAAACTTTTAGTGGATTTCTACTTATTTTATTAAATATCATCTCCACCAAACAGGACAAGCTTGCATCTGTTATAGTTTTGGAGAAAAATGTGTTCATTTCATGTATGCGCGAAATGCCTTAAAAATGGCTTTAAAATGGATTTGGAGCATGGAGACGATTATCTCGGGATTGCAAGATAACCAAACAAAACTTTTAGTGGATTTCTACTTATTTTATTAAATATCATCTCCACCAAACAGGACAAGCTTGCATCTGTTATAGTTTTGGAGAAAAATGTGTTCATTTCATGTATGCGCGAAATGCCTTAAAAATGGCTTTAAAATGGATTTGGAGCATGGAGACGATTATCTCGGGATTGCAAGATAACCAAACAAAACTTTTAGTGGATTTCTACTTATTTTATTAAATATCATCTCCACCAAACAGGACAAGCTTGCATCTGTTATAGTTTTGGAGAAAAATGTGTTCATTTCATGTATGCGCGAAATGCCTTAAAAATGGCTTTAAAATGGATTTGGAGCATGGAGACGATTATCTCGGGATTGCAAGATAACCAAACAAAACTTTTAGTGGATTTCTACTTATTTTATTAAATATCATCTCCACCAAACAGGACAAGCTTGCATCTGTTATAGTTTTGGAGAAAAATGTGTTCATTTCATGTATGCGCGAAATGCTTTAAAAATGGCTTTAAAATGGATTTGGAGCATGGAGACGATTATCTCGGGATTGCAAGATAACCAAACAAAACTTTTAGTGGATTTCTACTTATTTTATTAAATATCATCTCCACCAAACAGGACAAGCTTGCATCTGTTATAGTTTTGGAGAAAAATGTGTTCATTTCATGTATGCGCGAAAGCTTTAAAAATGGCTTTAAAATGGATTTGGAGCATGGAGACGATTATCTCGGGATTGCAAGATAACCAAACAAAACTTTTAGTGGATTTCTACTTATTTTATTAAATATCATCTCCACCAAACAGGACAAGCTTGCATCTGTTATAGTTTTGGAGAAAAATGTGTTCATTTCATGTATGCGCGAAATGCCTTAAAAATGGCTTTAAAATGGATTTGGAGCATGGAGACGATTATCTCGGGATTGCAAGATAACCAAACAAAACTTTTAGTGGATTTCTACTTATTTTATTAAATATCATTTCCACCAAACAGGACAAGCTTGCATCTGTTATAGTTTTGGAGAAAAATGTGTTCATTTCATGTATGCGCGAAATGCCTTAAAAATGGCTTTAAAATGGATTTGGAGCATGGAGACGATTATCTCGGGATTGCAATATAACCAAACAAAACTTTTAGTGGATTTCTACTTATTTTATTAAATATCATCTCCACCAAACAGGACAAGCTTGCATCTGTTATAGTTTTGGAGAAAAATGTGTTCATTTCATGTATGCGCGAAATGCCTTAAAAATGGCTTTAAAATGGATTTGGAGCATGGAGACGATTATCTCGGGATTGCAAGATAACCAAACAAAACTTTTAGTGGATTTCTACTTATTTTATTAAATATCATCTCCACCAAACAGGACAAGCTTGCATCTGTTATAGTTTTGGAGAAAAATGTGTTCATTTCATGTATGCGCGAAATGCCTTAAAAATGGCTTTAAAATGGATTTGGAGCATGGAGACGATTATCTCGGGATTGCAAGATAACCAAACAAAACTTTTAGTGGATTTCTACTTATTTTATTAAATATCATCTCCACCAAACAGGACAAGCTTGCATCTGTTATAGTTTTGGAGAAAAATGTGTTCATTTCATGTATGCGCGAAATGCCTTAAAAATGGCTTTAAAATGGATTTGGAGCATGGAGACGATTATCTCGGGATTGCAAGATAACCAAACAAAACTTTTAGTGGATTTCTACTTATTTTATTAAATATCATTTCCACCAAACAGGACAAGCTTGCATCTGTTATAGTTTTGGAGAAAAATGTGTTCATTTCATGTATGCGCGAAATGCCTTAAAAATGGCTTTAAAATGGATTTGGAGCATGGAGACGATTATCTCGGGATTGCAATATAACCAAACAAAACTTTTAGTGGATTTCTACTTATTTTATTAAATATCATCTCCACCAAACAGGACAAGCTTGCATCTGTTATAGTTTTGGAGAAAAATGTGTTCATTTCATGTATGCGCGAAATGCCTTAAAAATGGCTTTAAAATGGATTTGGAGCATGGAGACGATTATCTCGGGATTGCAAGATAACCAAACAAAACTTTTAGTGGATTTCTACTTATTTTATTAAATATCATCTCCACCAAACAGGACAAGCTTGCATCTGTTATAGTTTTGGAGAAAAATGTGTTCATTTCATGTATGCGCGAAATGCCTTAAAAATGGCTTTAAAATGGATTTGGAGCATGGAGACGATTATCTCGGGATTGCAAGATAACCAAACAAAACTTTTAGTGGATTTCTACTTATTTTATTAAATATCATCTCCACCAAACAGGACAAGCTTGCATCTGTTATAGTTTTGGAGAAAAATGTGTTCATTTCATGTATGCGCGAAATGCCTTAAAAATGGCTTTAAAATGGATTTGGAGCATGGAGACGATTATCTCGGGATTGCAAGATAACCAAACAAAACTTTTAGTGGATTTCTACTTATTTTATTAAATATCATCTCCACCAAACAGGACAATCTTGCATCTGTTATAGTTTTGGAGAAAAATGTGTTCATTTCATGTATGCGCGAAATGCCTTAAAAATGGCTTTAAAATGGATTTGGAGCATGGAGACGATTATCTCGGGATTGCAATATAACCAAACAAAACTTTTAGTGGATTTCTACTTATTTTATTAAATATCATCTCCACCAAACAGGACAAGCTTGCATCTGTTATAGTTTTGGAGAAAAATGTGTTCATTTCATGTATGCGCGAAATGCCTTAAAAATGGCTTTAAAATGGATTTGGAGCATGGAGACGATTATCTCGGGATTGCAAGATAACCAAACAAAACTTTTAGTGGATTTCTACTTATTTTATTAAATATCATCTCCACCAAACAGGACAAGCTTGCATCTGTTATAGTTTTGGAGAAAAATGTGTTCATTTCATGTATGCGCGAAATGCCTTAAAAATGGCTTTAAAATGGATTTGGAGCATGGAGACGATTATCTCGGGATTGCAAGATAACCAAACAAAACTTTTAGTGGATTTCTACTTATTTTATTAAATATCATCTCCACCAAACAGGACAAGCTTGCATCTGTTATAGTTTTGGAGAAAAATGTGTTCATTTCATGTATGCGCGAAATGCCTTAAAAATGGCTTTAAAATGGATTTGGAGCATGGAGACGATTATCTCGGGATTGCAAGATAACCAAACAAAACTTTTAGTGGATTTCTACTTATTTTATTAAATATCATCTCCACCAAACAGGACAAGCTTGCATCTGTTATAATTTTGGAGAAAAATGTGTTCATTTCATGTATGCGCGAAATGCCTTAAAAATGGCTTTAAAATGGATTTGGAGCATGGAGACGATTATCTCGGGATTGCAAGATAACCAAACAAAACTTTTAGTGGATTTCTACTTATTTTATTAAATATCATCTCCACCAAACAGGACAAGCTTGCATCTGTTATAGTTTTGGAGAAAAATGTGTTCATTTCATGTATGCGCGAAATGCCTTAAAAATGGCTTTAAAATGGATTTGGAGCATGGAGACGATTATCTCGGGATTGCAAGATAACCAAACAAAACTTTTAGTGTATTTCTACTTATTTTATTAAATATCATCTCCACCAAACAGGACAAGCTTGCATCTGTTATAGTTTTGGAGAAAAATGTGTTCATTTCATGTATGCGCGAAATGCCTTAAAAATGGCTTTAAAATGGATTTGGAGCATGGAGACGATTATCTCGGGATTGCAATATAACCAAACAAAACTTTTAGTGGATTTCTACTTATTTTATTAAATATCATCTCCACCAAACAGGACAAGCTTGCATCTGTTATAGTTTTGGAGAAAAATGTGTTCATTTCATGTATGCGCGAAATGCCTTAAAAATGGCTTTAAAATGGATTTGGAGCATGGAGACGATTATCTCGGGATTGCAAGATAACCAAACAAAACTTTTAGTGGATTTCTACTTATTTTATTAAATATCATCTCCACCAAACAGGACAAGCTTGCATCTGTTATAGTTTTGGAGAAAAATGTGTTCATTTCATGTATGCGCGAAATGCCTTAAAAATGGCTTTAAAATGGATTTGGAGCATGGAGACGATTATCTCGGGATTGCAAGATAACCAAACAAAACTTTTAGTGGATTTCTACTTATTTTATTAAATATCATCTCCACCAAACAGGACAAGCTTGCATCTGTTATAGTTTTGGAGAAAAATGTGTTCATTTCATGTATGCGCGAAATGCCTTAAAAATGGCTTTAAAATGGATTTGGAGCATGGAGACGATTATCTCGGGATTGCAAGATAACCAAACAAAACTTTTAGTGGATTTCTACTTATTTTATTAATATCATCTCCACCAAACAGGACAAGCTTGCATCTGTTATAGTTTTGGAGAAAAATGTGTTCATTTCATGTATGCGCGAAATGCCTTAAAAATGGCTTTAAAATGGATTTGGAGCATGGAGACGATTATCTCGGGATTGCAAGATAACCAAACAAAACTTTTAGTGGATTTCTACTTATTTTATTAAATATCATCTCCACCAAACAGGACAAGCTTGCATCTGTTATAGTTTTGGAGAAAAATGTGTTCATTTCATGTATGCGCGAAATGCCTTAAAAATGGCTTTAAAATGGATTTGGAGCATGGAGACGATTATCTCGGGATTGCAAGATAACCAAACAAAACTTTTAGTGGATTTCTACTTATTTTATTAAATATCATCTCCACCAAACAGGACAAGCTTGCATCTGTTATAGTTTTGGAGAAAAATGTGTTCATTTCATGTATGCGCAAAATGCCTTTGAAATGGCTTTAAAATGGATTTGGAGCATGGAGATGATTATCTCAGGATGGCAATATAAACAAACGAAACTTTTAGTAGATTTCTACTTATTTTATTAAATATTATCTCCACCAAACAGGACAAGCTTGCATCTGTTATAGTTTTGGAGAAAAATGTGTTCATTTCATGTATGCGCGAAATGCCTTAAAAATGGCTTTAAAATGGATTTGGAGCATGGAGACGATTATCTCGGGATTGCAAGATAACCAAACAAAACTTTTAGTGGATTTCTACTTATTTTATTAAATATCATCTCCACCAACAGAACAAGCTTGCATGTGTTATAGTTTTGGAGAAAAATGTGTTCATTTCATGTATGCGCGAAATGCCTTAAAAATGGCTTTAAAATGGATTTGGAGCATGGAGACGATTATCTCGGGATTGCAAGATAACCAAACAAAACTTTTAGTGGATTTCTACTTATTTTATTAAATATCATCTCCACCAAACAGGACAAGCTTGCACCTGTTATAGTTTTGGAGAAAAATGTGTTCATTTCATGTATGCGCGAAATGCCTTAAAAATGGCTTTAAAATGGATTTGGAGCATGGAGACGATTATCTCGGGATTGCAAGATAACCAAACAAAACTTTTAGTGGATTTCTACTTATTTTATTAAATATCATCTCCACCAAACAGGACAAGCTTGCATCTGTTATAGTTTTGGAGAAAAATGTGTTCATTTCATGTATGCGCGAAATGCCTTAAAAATGGCTTTAAAATGGATTTGGAGCATGGAGACGATTATCTCGGGATTGCAAGATAACCAAACAAAACTTTTAGTGGATTTCTACTTATTTTATTAAATATCATCTCCACCAAACAGGACAAGCTTGCATCTGTTATAGTTTTGGAGAAAAATGTGTTCATTTCATGTATGCGCAAAATGCCTTTGAAATGGCTTTAAAATGGATTTGGAGCATGGAGACGATTATCTCAGGATGGCAATATAAACAAACGAAACTTTTAGTAGATTTCTACTTATTTTATTAAATATTATCTCCACCAAACAGGACAAGCTTGCATCTGTTATAGTTTTGTAGAAAAATGTGTTCATTTCATGTATGCGCGAAATGCCTTAAAAATGGCTTTAAAATGGATTTGGAGCATGGAGACGATTATCTCGGGATTGCAAGATAACCAAACAAAACTTTTAGTGGATTTCTACTTATTTTATTAAATATCATCTCCACCAAACAGGACAAGCTTGCATCTGTTATAGTTTTGGAGAAAAATGTGTTCATTTCATGTATGCGCGAAATGCCTTAAAAATGGCTTTAAAATGGATTTGGAGCATGGAGACGATTATCTCGGGATTGCAAGATAACCAAACAAAACTTTTAGTGGATTTCTACTTATTTTATTAAATATCATCTCCACCAAACAGGACAAGCTTG